>NW_010290642.1:11599-39320 GCF_000700745.2 Antrostomus carolinensis | reverse complement strand
CTGAAGGCTTATTTCTCTTATTTCTTCTACTCTGCTGGAAGAATAATGCTGCTTTTTTTTTTTAATAAGTCTGAAACCATGGTCTCGGCTCTTAAAAGGAGAATTGAAATTGTTTCCAACACACTGAGTCTTACTGCCCTGACATCTGAAGTAATTTTTTTTTTAGTCTGCTCTTTGCCCATGACAGGTCAGAGTTAGTTCCTATGTTGCAAATAGGATTGATTTAGCTCTGTTCAGGTTTTATGTATGGACAATTACACTTTTCCCGCTAAGACTATATATAAAGAGAGATGCAAAGGGATATAAAATCCTTTCTGTTCTCCTGTCTGGTTTACAGGGATGGCTTTTAGGCAATTTCCTAGTAGGGAATTTCTCACTCCACAGACGTGGGTGGATGTCACAGCACTTAAAGCCTCTCACTCCTAAGATGTCTGATAGTAAGAATTAAAGTAATTCTCACCTAGTGAAATACAAGTAAAAATCCCTTTATCTGAGGGAGCAGGATGCCACAAAATGGAAGATACTAGAAAATTTAGTCCTTAAAAGAATCCTAGGAGAGCAGAATTCCATATGGTTGTGTGTACAGTGTGTTCTCAAGACATCACATGAGGCTTTCATTTATCATTTTACCCTGATGTGTGTTCTAGCCTGTGCGGCTACAGAACCTTCTGCAAAAGGTTCTGATTTTTTTTTTTATTATTTTTTTTAATTTCTGTGTTGAATTACAAAGCATTCATGACTAAATACTCAAGTACATACTGACATGCTGAACTTCTCTGAACAGGGCCGTGGTTTGTATCCTACAGTAGCAAATTCAGAGCCTGGAGGCTTCACGCCTTGTGCCTCTTGTGATGAACTTGTTTTTTAAGACTGATGCAATAGCTGCTTTGTTCGGGTAGAATCTTGTATGCCAGATGCCAGCCTGAGGGCTTAGCCTTTGCTGGGAGAGCTTGTAGACTGAGAAACTGTTAAGGAGCTGTCACTAATGCCAGCAAACCTGACATTGAAATTGAGATTGTAGTAATAGACTTGGAAGTCTAAGCAGCTACAAAATGTTTTGGGCATACAGAATTGAATGCTGGTGTTGGCCTCTCCACATGTTGAGGCAAAGGTTCAAGGAGGATCTCGGGGTGTCTGTTGGTTGTCTGACTCCAAGACCTTTACAAGTCCAGTCACCTAGCTCACGTATGAGAGCGCAATCAAGAGGTGGGCTTCTCTAAAAGATGACTGTGCACTGCAGTTTTTTTTTCCTGAGTCTTTCTTCCTCTCCATGAAGGGAGCTTACAGAGGCTTACCATTTAAGTACTTAAAGTTGGGCTCTATGAATAACTTAATTTTCTTTTTGCAAGGACTAGCACAATTAGACAACCACTAAATATACTCACTAGTTCTGCGTTCTGAGAGACAAAATGCAGTACAACAAACTCCTCCAGGCCAAACCATTTGAGGGTGTAACTGCTGTAGAAGAGTTCATTTGCATCAGCTGTATGTCCTTGCTGCAGGAGAGAAGCACTTAGTATGTATGATGTGCACATACATTATTGAAGCACCTTAATTACTGCATTGCAAAACATCTGTTACTGTATACTGAGGAACACTTGTAATGAAATGGGTAGCTTAAGGGTTTCGTCTAGGTTTTTAATTATTTGAGTAGCTTTGCTCTTGTTTATGCTTTTAATAACTTACTCCTTTTTATTTCTAGGCTTTAGTACTGCTAAAGGACAACTTGTTCGTTCCATCCTATATCCAAAGCCAACTGACTTTAAACTCTACAGAGATGCCTATTTGTTTCTCCTGTCTCTGGTAGTGGTGGCAGGCATTGGGTTTCTTTACACAGTTGTCAATAGCATCTTAAATGAGGTATGTTTTAATTTCTTATTCAGAACCGCCTTATTTTAGTAAAGGGTTGATCATGATTTCCTGCACGCTTCAGATGATGAGAAACAATTTGATTTTAAGTGAAAATTTCTTTATTTTGTATCATTGGAACTAGAAAGACAAACTTACTGAGTACAAAATTCAGCAGAGAAGCAGAAGTTGAATATTTTACAATTAAATTTGAGTTCACCTCAATTTCTATTGACCCAATTGCTAGAATTTTATCTTTATTACATGTAAGATTATCATCTGACTGATACCTGTTTGGAAGAAATAGGATACAGCACATCTAAAGCATACTGCAGGCAAAAAAACCTTACCAAGAAGTTGATAAAACTGATAACCTTGTAAATTTTTTTCAAAAAATTTTGTATTATTCAGTCACTATTTTAAAGTAATATATTTTCAGGGGGGAAAGTGAAAACTTGTAAGTTACAGGTTGTGGATAGTTTAGGACTGGATTATCATGGTTGCTGATGATGGGTGAAGATTCTGGTAGGTTTCTGGGCAATCCAGGACATGCTGTACTGGGGAAAGCATTGTGTAGATTTCACTTTTGGTAACAGTGATGTAATGCTTCAGTGGGATAGTGAATCTTTAAGTAGTAAGTTCTTGTTCATTAATTCTGACCTTTATTGCAGGTTCCAGTTCATACCATCATCATTGAGTCTCTTGACATTATCACTATCACGGTGCCTCCAGCACTCCCTGCTGCCATGACTGCTGGCATCGTTTATGCACAAAGAAGGTTGAAAAAAATTGGCATCTTCTGCATCAGCCCACAAAGGATAAATATTTGTGGCCAGCTGAATCTTGTGTGTTTTGATAAGGTTAGATGAATTTTGAAACTTCATATTGCAACCTGGAAAGACGTTGTATTATAAACAGGAATTCATATAGACTAGCGACTACAGGAAAATTCATTACTTTCATATAAGTTATAATTTTTGTCCTGTTAGTGTCCAGGACACAAATTCAGTGTTTACCGCCTGAGTTTAACTCAATTTAGTCTAAAGAGTTGTTACAATTCAGAGCTGCTTTCTTATGTCAAGACACCCAAGTCCTAACTTACTACTGGCACCCCAGAAATACGAGAGTTGAGGACTATGAAGAGTTTTATTTAGTAGACAGACTTCTGGAAGATTGAACTGTGAGGTCAGACTTGTTTCTCATTTTTATTTATTTCAATGAAAAGCCAAACCAGCATATTTTTATTATTCCTTAACAGAAACATGAGTGAAAGACAGTAATGCCACTAGCCAGAATCCTTTGCTTTTAGCTAATGCTTAGAGAAAATTTATTTTCCTCCTTAGAGCTTTATCTAAAATCTAAAGTACCCAGAATAAATTTATTATTTGCCTTTTATATTCCAGTTACTGTTTTAGCTACGTAAGAAAGTAGTATTAAGGGTTTAGTGCCTATTTTCTGTTGTCCCCAACCCCTGAATATAGCGATGTCGAGCTATATCATCTTTTGATTGTAAGGATCTATTTCATTTGTCTTGTCTCCAAGGAGGAGTGTGATTGCTCTGAATGTTTAAGTTACTTAACACAGTTGGAACTTAGTTACTAGCAAAAGCAAGGGAGAAACTGTATTTCCTATCCTGAAGTCTTGATTTTTAAGAGAAAACAGAAAAAAACATTGTTCAGGTTTAATTTGGTTAATTAGCTATTAATTTTTACGTTACTTGATGATAACTTGTTTCTGAAGGCTTTTTCTTCTTGCCATGCCCCTTTATTTATTTTGCAGACTGGCACACTTACTGAGGATGGCTTGGATCTTTGGGGAATTCAACGGGTGGAAAATGCTTGGTAAGGATAAGCTCAGAGCTGATTGCAAATATAATACTTAATTGTGCTTTAACAGCTTCAGCAGAATAGAAAATTCAGTGTGAGCTCATTTATGTTTGCATTTCTGTAATGAGCTGTAAAAATGCAACTGAAAATACGGTTTAGGTGTAATGAAAGTTACAGGAATTTAAAGGAATTTAATTTGTTAAAGTCTGAGACTTTGTTAGGTTCATACTGCAGAAATGGTGCAGTTAAAATATAGCATGCTTCCTTAATCCTGTCCTCCTAAGTGATGACTTTTTGAGCTGCTAAAATTAATTAGCTTAGCTAACTGAGTTATGTACAAAGTGATAAGAGGCCTCTGTATGAGGAATTAAACTAGACAGTGAATTAACATGGAGATTTTGAAGGAGATAGAAGTTGTGACTGTTTCTGAAGATTCCAGCCAGAGTCTTAATCTGTTCTGTGTGATGTGTGAAAATACAAGTGAAGAGACTTGTGCAGTCAATTATCTTCAGTTAATCTAAACAAACCTTTTGAATTGGCTCATAATAAATAATTACAGTGCTAAGTATATTATAACTTCATTGTTCTAGTTTCCTTTTGCCGGAAGAGAGGGCTTGCAGTGAGAGCTTGCTGAAGTCTGAGTTTGTTGCTTGTATGGCAACTTGTCATTCCCTTACAAAAATTGAAGGGATACTTTCTGGGGATCCACTTGATTTGAAGATGTTTGAAGCAATAGGATGGGTAAGTGTCTGCTTGTTTTTAAGATCAGTAATGTGAAATTCCCTGTGCTGTTATATGTAAGAGAAGCTGTTATATGCTCTTTGAAGCTGTAACTGTAAAACAGTGGGCTTTTGACAATGTTTGCGTGTCAAAGGAAGTCTTAATATGAAAATGTTCCTAAAATGTGTTCTGTGCAACAATTCATAGAACCAAAAGAATCTTAAGAGCTAATTTACTGCTTTCTGATGTTGTATGTGGAAAGGTTTCAATGCATATAATGTAAAATAGCTCAGTGGATCTTAAGTTAACTGCTAAATTAAGAAAATTCTCACAGGAAATTTAGAAAGATGATTGCATGTTGGGCTGACTCCCAAGGTTGGTTGTTTGGTCTGGTTTTGTTTGTTTGTTTTTTCCCTGAAAGTTATATTATGAGAAAATCAAAGTTAATGAATGTATAAATTAGTTGATTATTTTTAATACAGATTTTAGAAGAAGCAACTGAGGAGGAAACAGCTCTTCATAATCGAATCATGCCAACAGTGGTTCGACCTTCAAAACAACTTTTCCCAGAATCCAAGCAAGCAACAAATCAAGAAATGGTATAAAAATTCAAAGCAATTATTTGAGTTAAAGTAATCCTTCATGTTAAACAAATACATTTTACAGTATGCCATGGTTCTGGCTGATATAATTCAAACAGGATCAAAACTCTGTGGTTTTTGATGTCAGAGATAGATAATACATGTTTAAGCTGTTGTTGAAGGTAGTGGTTCAGTATATTATGCTGCTTTCAAGGTGAGCAAACTGATTGCCAGCATTATTACCCTTACGGTTATGAAGTGCTGTAATGCTTTTTGAGCCTGTGCATTTTAATATTAGTATAATTACCAAATTCTTACTGTGCTAATGAAGTGCTTAGGTGTGCTCACCTTGCAGTTTCAGTTAAAACAATTGTTTGTTAATGTCGCTGCATGGTACAAAATTCTTCCCACTGTTGTACTTTAGAGCTGTTTGTTTTAATTAAGTGCTGAGTTAGAACTAAAATGTACTTGGCAGATTTAAAATTTTCTTCTCCTTGCATTTTGAAGTATTTTTTTAAACAGGAGGGGAAATTTAAGCATGTGACTGTATACCCAGATTATCACAGAGCAGGGTAGTGGGAGGGTATAGCAGGTTGGTTCCTCTACATGAGTTTTATTCTACAGTGGATAGAAGCATCTTTTTCTGTTCAGAACTCAGTGTACATGCACAGCAGTAATTACTGTCCAGTAGTTGACACGTGAACGTTCTTGAAACGTACTACATGATGTTTTTGGGATAGACTTAATAATCACAGCCTCATTCTGAAATACCATAGTACTTTAATTATTTACATATGCTAAACAATCAGAGGGGGGACTGTGAAAGGTCTTGCAAATTGCAATCAAGAAATCAGACTCTAAAGTTCTCCTATATCTTACTTAAAGGATACTAAACAGATACAGTATAGTCATGCTCAGCTTTTATGAAATACGTTACAAATATAATGTGACTTTATATTGAGGATGCTGTGTAGATTCATTTACTGATTTGTGTTGAAATAATTTGTAGTTGAGAAATAACTTAAAAATATTTCCAGTAAATGTATTTTTTATTCTTTTTTTAGGAGTTGTTTGAGCTTTCGGTAAGTATACTTTTTCAATTATGCACATACCTCTTTTTCAGAATGCATGTAGAAGTAACCCCTTTTCTTCCTTCCTTCCTGTATGACACAGACCAGTTATGAGATTGGAATTGTGCGCCAGTTTCCATTTTCCTCAGTTTTGCAACGTATGTGTGTAATAGCGCGAGTTCTAGGGGAGAAGAGAATGGATGCTTACATGAAAGGTGCCCCTGAAGTGATTGCCAGCTTGTGTAAGCAGGAAACAGGTAAAGGAACAAACTATTTTTATTTCTTGTGCAGCTCAGCTGTAATATGAATAATTTTAATAACTCTAAACTTGATCTTTTTGAAGTTCCTGTTGACTTTGAGCGTGTCCTGGAAGAATACACGAAGCAGGGCTTCCGAGTTATTGCTCTTGCTCACAGAAAATTGGAGTCTAAGCTTACATGGCACAAAGTCCAGACTATTCATAGGTAAGAGTGACTTCACTTTTTTAATAAGTAGCAGGCTTTAAAAGCTGCATCTTTGAATTAATTGTGTACTGTTTATTTTTGTTTAAATCAATTGTTACTCTTCTTTAGCTTTCTTCTGTCTTGACATATGCACGTATCTCTGCATTCTTTATTTGAACCGTGGTCAATACATTGAAATTTAAGATAAGGAAGTTTTTCTGCAATAATGTAAATTCTGAGGAACCTCTTTAAGCTTGAAATGAGCTGGAATAATATTTTTTTTATAATGTTTAATTTATGCTAAGATGTCAGAAAACCCTTGTTTGATTTCTTTGTTACTTGAACATACTTGTCATCTGTGTCATGGCATGCAGTGGAAACCCTCCTGATTTAGTTTCTTCATCTGCTATAGGCAGCATGTCCATTTTCTCATTGCAAAGCTTGTCAGAAAGGTGTGGGAGGTAGGAAGGTTTCTTCCTCCAAAGAGTTGTATTTCCTGTTAATTACTTTTCAGATGGTCCTATTTTTGTGAATAATACTATCTTTTCCATAGTGTTTGAAAGTGTAGCATCATTATGAAAATGCCAGCTTTGAGTCTGTTCTTGTACACAGAGCTGATACAAGAGATTAGCTTTTTGCAGAACAGGACAGAGCAGAGAAATGGTTTTCCAGTTTCAGGTGTGAAAATCTACAGTAGCAGTAAAATACCAAGACCTGTAGATACACCGACTTTCATGTAAACCAAAGTTAATTAGTTGCTTTACTTAATTAGCTAATGTCTATTAATCTTACTAGCCTTGGTATCATAATTTGGTAGCTTGTATGTTAACATTCAGCTAATTTGGAAATTAGAGATGCGCATACTAAACAAATCTTAAAATTTGTCTGTAAATGCAGTGAGCTTCGGAGCATTTTTTTCTTGCAGTAACCTTTCTTTTTGAGAATGTAGTTTTTTCTATAAAGAGTTCTCATGGAAGAAACTAAAAGTTGTGCCTGAGAGGAAACAACATTTTCTCATACTGGTTTTCAACTAAAACAAGGGAAATAAGTATAAACAATTATGAATGATGATATCTCTCAGGTCACTTTTTTGAAGCAAATTCTTCTTTTTTCGTGGTTAAACATGTCCCTTTGACAAACAGTAAATTAGGTTCTTTAAGTACATCTTCTAATTGTAATTCTTCAACTGTTCTCTTCCTTGTCTCCTTTTCTACAGAGACGCTATTGAAAGCAACATGGATTTTATGGGGTTAATTATAATGCAAAACAAGCTAAAGCAAGAAACCCCTGCTGTACTTGAAGATTTGCATAAAGCCAACATTCGCACTGTCATGGTTACAGGTTAGCACGTAAACATTTATACTCAAAAGATAAAAATCCATCTCTTCTTTAATTGTACAATTGTATTTTAATTGGTCCTATTTTAATTGTAGTGGATGAAGTAAAATTTTAGTGTCGATAGGCTGGGATTACACTGTATTTGTAGCAAGAGGGAAGTTTAGAAACTATTGTGAGAATATTCAGACACCAGTGTTTCTCTTTGAGTGAAAGTTGCTTTGGTGAGTCAGAGAGCAGAAACCAGAACAGGAATTAATTCTACTTTGTAGCTTCCTGTCCCTAGCTCCATGCACAAGTTACTTTATACTGAATTGAAGGACGAAAAACCTGAGAGGTCTTTGAAATCAGACTAGGTGAAAGTCCTGGTTTAATCTTATGACTGACCCTGATTTGAACAGGAGGTTGGACTAGATGACCTCCTGAGGGTCCCTACCATTTTGAATTATATTATGATTAAGTCACTTTGTATTGGATTTTTATTTTGGAAGAATGACTTCTTATGTTCCCATAAGTGGGCTAGGTATCTGTGCTCAGTGTTTTCTATGCAGTATGTGTGTTTCCTTTTTAAATCACAGATACTGCAACTTTGGAATAATGTTTTGATAGGCTAACAATACAGCTCAGTGTTTGTGTGTTCTGTGACTGTGTTTAAAAACCAGTATTTTAAATGGCTGTGTGTTTTTTGCCTGATTTTCAATATATACTAAGATTTGGTCAATAGGAGACCTTTATGGATGAAGGAAGCATACAAAGTGTCTAGTGATGCTAGTGCAGGGGAGGGTTTTAATGGGCTAGGTTTTGAATTTTGTCTGTAGACTTGGTTTGCCTTAACGTTGTCACTGGTATGTTAGGCAGTACTCCTAGTTTAAAACTGCCTCTGTTAGCTTTTCACTTACGTGGAATATCAGTATATTCTATTGATCCTTTTCTAACCAAAACCTTTTAAAATGCAATTGTTTGACAGGGGATAACATGTTAACTGCTATCTCAGTGGCCAGAGACTGTGGAATGATTCTACCTCAGGATAAGGTCATTATTGCTGAAGCACTACCTCCAAAGGATGGGCAGGCTGCCAGGATCAACTGGCATTATGCAGATACCCTTGCAAAATGCACTAGTTCATCACCAGCCATAAACTCAGAGGTATGAGCATTATTGAGCCCTAATATGAATGTTATGAGCCCTTAGTGTAAGCAGTTAGCTTTACTGTTGAGTTTTTCTTTTTTATCAAATCTGTGTCAGATCAAAATTGATGTACTAGTTAACTTCCTGATCTTAAAATACCAAAGAGTAGTAAAACAGCTAGGGGAGCTAGTTTTTCACTCGTGATATGACATTTGATGTTTTAGTTGTGCAGGAGACAGGTTTTTTTCTACATTTCAATCTGTTAAGACTGCTCTAGCTGCTTGTAGTTGAAACATTAAACCATGTTTTCTTATAATTAAATGAGTGTTTTCATTGTATGAGGTTTTTTTTTATAAGTAACATTCTTAGAAACCTTGACTAGTGTGGGATCTCTTGGAATACTGCTGTCAGTATTAGCTTGAAATTACAAGATATCTGTGTAAATACACTATCACTAGAGTATTAAACTACTTTTGATAGGATATTCCAGTTAAATTGGTCCATGAAAGCCTTGAGGATCTCCAGATGACCAAATACCATTTTGCAATGAATGGAAAGTCATTTGCAGTGATTTTGGAGCATTTTCAGGACCTGGTACCGAAGGTGAGTGTTTTACTTGAGTAAAACTTGGACACTTTTGATGGTGAACAGACTTTGCCCTGTGAGTATTAAGAAATCTTCTGTCTTCCAGCTTGTGTTACATGGCACTGTGTTTGCTCGCATGGCGCCTGATCAGAAAACTCAGCTGGTGGAAGCTCTACAAAATGTAGAGTAAGTATTTGCTTAAGCATAGAAAGTGGGGGAGGTTGTCTGTGTTTGATGTGATAGGAGAAAAAAAAATTGTCTGCTGCTAGCCGTTTTGCCAAATGAAAAAGGCTGGGCTGATATAACTTGAGTTCATAAATCAGCCTTTAAGCTGAGCTGAAATGGGAGTAGTACCATCTGCTGGCTAATTGTGAAAGTTTCAGCTTTTTCTTGAAGTTATAAATGATTAATAACTAAACTGGCTAATGTGTTTTATAAATATGGTTTCTTGGTTTAATAAATAAATCCATCAAGTGTCTTCTGTGTATTAAAGAAGTATGAATGGGATTACTCTAGTTCACATATGGTCAGTATACTGTCTGTTGATGACAGGCCTTGCAAGTATACAAAATACTGCAAAAGTCTCTTTTCCTGGAGCAAAGATGCTTTAGAACACCTTGGAATGATAGAGGGCTGATAGCCAGGTCAAACAAACCAGTAATGGTTAAGTCATATTGCTTTTTGTCTACTTCTTTATATGTATAACGGGAAGAGCGATTGCTTTCAGCATTAGTGATCACTCATTTATTCTGCAAGAGAAGCAGCTCAGGATATGGTTGGGCTGCTTTTCTTGATGCAGCCCAACCGTATCCTGGGCTGCATCAAGAGAAGCGTGGCCAGCAGGTCGAGGGAGGTGATTCTGCCCCTCTACTCTGCTCTCGTAAGGCCCCACCTGGAGTACTGCATCCAGTTCTGGAGCCCTCAACACAAGAGAGACATGGAGCAGCTAGAACAAGTCCAGAGGAGGCCACGAGGATGAGCCGAGGGCTGGAGCAGCTCTCCTATGAGGACAGGCTGAGAGAGTTGGGGCTGTTCAGCCTGGAAAACAGAAGGCTTCGGGGAGACCTTATAGCGGCCTCTCAGTACCTGAAGGGGCTACAAGAAAGCTGGGGAGGGACTTTTTATAAGGGCAGTTAATGACAGAACAAGGGGAAATGGGTTTAAGCTGAAAGAGGGGAGGTTTAGATTAGATATTAGGAAGAAATTCTTCACTGTGAGGGTGGTGAGACACTGGAACAGGTTGCCCAAGGAAGTTGTGGATGCCCCCTCCCTGGAAGTTTTCAAAGCCAGGTTGGATGAGGCTTTGAGCAACCTGGTCTAGTGGAAGGTGTCCCTGCTGATGGCAGGGGGGTTGGGACTAGATGATCTTTAAGGTCCCTTCCAACCCAAACCATTCTATGATTCTGTGAAATAATCTAGAAGTATTTAATGAAATAAGCTAAATGAACTATGATTAGGGAATGGTCCAGAATGCTGACATCTGTTTGGTTTTTATAGTTACTATGTGGGCATGTGTGGAGATGGAGCAAATGACTGTGGCGTAAGTATGTTTTTATTTGCCATACAGAACTGTTCAGTTACATTTTCCAGCTGAAAGCAAGTTTTAAAATGCTCTCTATTTCCATGTTAACTGGCAGGCGCTAAAGAGGGCACATGGAGGTATATCTTTGTCTGAACTTGAGGCTTCTGTGGCATCACCATTCACTTCCAGGACACCTAGTATTTCCTGTGTGCCAAAGCTGATCAGGTAATGCCACCTACTGTGAACATAAATGTGTCTGTGCAACTCCTTTTGCATACCCTGTCTTAATATGTTTGCTGCTGTGGTAGGCCAGTTTGAATTAAAGAGCAAGCCATACATTTTCAGTAGTTCTGTTTCTTTACTGAAGGTGCTCTGAGCAAAGGCTTGCTGTAGCATAACTTAGTATTTTGTTATAAACCTTTTGTCCATGTAAAGTTAATTTTTTAGAGTGTGAGAGAACTTCTACACATTAATGTTTAATTTGATGTCTTAGAGACTATGCTAGTTTCAATAAAGGCTGTGTGCAACTGCAAGCAGTAAAATTCTTCAGATAACTGCTCAGCACTATACAAAGTAGAAAACAAATTTTCTAAATAGAGTTTGACCAATTATGGTTCTAGAATTGGAAGTTAGGTAATAATTTTGGGTGAAGGTCAGCCAGAGAAGAATCTGGTTAAGTCAGTGTGGAACTAGTGAAGTAATGCATAATCAGAAACAGTTCTGAAGTCAGCAGCTCTGTGGCTGACTGCATATTCATTCAATCTGGTTAGTGAACTCGTGCTTCATAGATGCTTTTGCAAGCAGACCTTCATTTTAAAACCTTTATGTGTTGGAAAACCACATAAAGTCCAAAGAGCACTGTAGTAAGGTGGTGGCTCAGTTCAGAAGGCACGCTCAAAACTTTGATATACTTGAAAGTGTACCATTCTCACCCCTTTTTTGTGTATGTCTTCAGCCTAATGTCCCTCAAAGAGATTGCTCATGTGTTTAATTGCAGCTAACATTTTGCTAAGCAGAATTTAACTGCTTGCACGGAAAGCTTTCTAGTTACATGATCGCATTTGTTTTGACAGGGAAGGCCGTGCTGCTTTAATAACTTCCTTCTGTGTATTTAAGTTCATGGCATTATACAGCATTATCCAGTACATCAGTGTTACTCTGCTATATTCTGTAAGTATTCTGTAAGTGTTTAAGCAGTGTCAGCATAATTCAGAGATTTGAAAATTGGTAGATATTTAATATAAATTGTTGCAAGTCTCTTTGAGTACACAACACCTGCATTCTAAAAACTGTCTTTGGACTAAAAGTATTGTTAGTATTTTTGCTTTTTTTATATTAACTGTATGAAAAAATGATAGTATCTATTTTAAAAAGACAATAACTAATGCCTGTGAATAGAAAGTCTATGGTGCATATAAATTGAACAAAACCATAGGATTCCATTATTTAAAAACTGTCAGTATTTTAAAATAACTTTATTTACAGAGCAGTGCGAACAGCTTTTAAGTATTGAGTTAGGAATGAGGAAAAAAGCAAAGTATAGTATTTCCTGTTAATATGATTGTATTCACAATATGGCATATGGTAGAAATCCTATATCTTAATTTGTATTCTGAGTAAGTTAAACATGCAAAGTATTTAAAGACCTTGGAGGTAGAAATTTTGCCAACTGTATGACTCCATAGTAAGGTTATGGTGTTTAGAGAACTGTGAGCCTAAGCTATTATTTCATTGCTTTGTAAGATTGAGTAATATAAGTTTGAATACAAACATATTTCAATTACAAACAGTTTATCCATCTGGAAACTTAAATTATTTCATACCTTGATACTTCAGGAATTGATGTGAATTGTAGAGTACTCAAGACTCATACAGATAAAGGAAGCCAGTTTGGCAAGAGACCGTCTTGTTTATAGAATGAAATTTAAGATTTAATGCTGTAGGAGTATCACTGTAAGATGTTCCTTGGTGTGAAGAAATTACCAATGTTTCAGTTGTGATTTCTGTCTAGATCCTGAGCAATTTGGGAGACTTCCAGTTTCTCTTCATTGATTTGGCAATCATTTTGGTGGTTGTCTTCACTAGTAAGTATTGTGTTGAATTACCTCTGCTGGCTTCTATGAAGCAGATTTTGCTTGGTCAAATTTTCTTTAATATCCAATTACATGCTGTTTGGAGTAAGCACTGTGACATACAGTTAAGATGTTATGACTACTACAATATATACATTAAAAAACCAAACCACTATGTACTGAGTTAGATTGATCTGAAGTTTGGGAAATGTCCTCATACAAAAAGCAGGTTGTGGGCACGATCTTAGAAAAGTAGGTCTTCACAGTACAGGAAGTCATAAATATCTACTGACATGAGGAGACTGTTTTTGGAATCAAAACAGGAGTTGTTCCAATATAATCTTTCTCAAATGTTTTGATTTCTTGCATTTTTTAGTTGAAGTTCTGTCCACAAAATGTTATACTTGAAAACTATTATCTAGTGAAGTGTTTGATTCCACATATGAACCTAGCACTCAGTTTACTGGCTAACAGTTGAATTCCATTTTCAAGTTTAATAGAAACTGATTCTTTGAAGCAGACCAAAACTGAGGAGACAAGCTGTAAGTCCTACCAGACAAAGGGAATTTGGCCAGACACTACTAATTCCTTAAGTCTCATGGCTTCTATTATTGTCCCCTGCTGTCCTGTGCTGCTGGGAGTAACCAGCCTGTAGAAGGCACTGTGGTATTGTTCTAGTGTGGTATAAGCTTTTCAAGGTGGTTTCATACATGCAGTTCTGGACTAATTTTTAAAGTGGTGTCATGAGCAAGCCATTCTAATTCCACAGAATGTGAACAGGGCAACTCTTGAAAACCATAATTATGTAATTTATTTTTCTTTCTCTTGCAGTGAGTCTAAACCCTGCTTGGAAGGAGCTTGTTGCGCGAAGGCCTCCATCAGGTCTTATCTCAGGTCCACTTCTGTGTTCCGTTTTGTCTCAGATCATCATCTGCCTTGCTTTCCAAACCTTTGGGTTTTTGTGGGTCAAGCAGCAGTCCTGGTATGAGCCTTGGACAACAGGTTCTGAGTAAGTGTTTCAGTGGCTCCGTGCAGGATACAATAATGATGGGAAAGCTATAGGCAATAATTGCTCTCTTCTTCATTGACTCCCTTTGGGAACATTGTAAATAAAGCTTCTGCTTTTGACTTCTTTAAGTCTGCTGAATTTTTTGTGACAAGCATACTAATACATAGGAGTTACCCAGTGGCTGAAATGCAAAACGAGGTCAGAGCCAGACTGCAGGATCTGAAGACTCCTCAACTTTGGGACAGTTGAGATCAAAATTTGAAATTAATGGTGCAGACCTATTTTAAGTCTTCTGTATTCTAAAGTTTTGTTTTCCTGCTAGAGTTCCAGTAAATCAAATTCTATTTCTGAAAACGAAGAAGTGTTTTAATCTTTTTTTAGATTGCAATATTTTCTTATCTAACCTCCAAGTGTATCTACAATGATCATTTCTAAACAGTTCATGTAGTGAACTTAGAAGCTGGAAGCATAAAAGAACTCAAAGCTCAGAATTCACAAAAATTGCTACTTCCATGCCACAGTTCTGAGTTATTTCTTACTACCCATAATAGGTTTTTAAGGATAAGCTTTTTTTACTACTGTAGCAATTTGTTCTGTCATTATTACTTTTGTTAATAAGTAGGCCTCGTTTGCATCTTCTCCTTAACTCAGGGTTATTCTTTTTTTTTGTTGTTGTTCTAGTGCATGTAATGTCTTGGATGCCACAAACACCAGCTCTGTACGCCATGGAAATGAGACTCTTCATGATGAACATTACATTCAAAATTATGAAAACACAACTTTGTTTTTTATATCCAGCTTTCAGTACCTCATAGTGGCAATTGTCTTTTCTAAAGGAAAGCCCTTTAGACAACCGTGCTACAAAAATTGTAAGTCCTTTCTTACTGTATACAGTTCCAAGTGAGTGTGCACTTATTTATCCGTGGCTCATTTACAGTTCTGTTATGCCACTTCAGCAGTAATAGTGTTGCTGGCAGAACACAGTACAATTATCCTCTGATAATCAGAGTTAGAAATAGGGAAGTATTAAGCTATATGGAGAAATTTGTGCTAATAGTTGCTTTGTTTATGTAAGTATATTTCTGTATATATTTCGGCTCCACAAGTGAGACAGTGAGAAACTGAATCTGGCCTTCTATCTCTTTAAGGCTATCAGCATAAGTTGTATTGGCAAAATCCACCTGGAATGGGTTTAAAGGAGAAAATAAGTTATTTCCAGGGAGCGATGAACCCATGATACATGGAAAAACTGTCTAAAACTCTGATTGCGAGATAACCTGATTATTTTTTTTTCCTTTTACAGTTCTGTTTGTTATATCTGTGACAGTTCTTTACGTCTTCATATTTTTCATCATGTTGCATCCTGTTGAATCTATTGACACATTTCTTGAGGTAAGATTCAGCAGATAGGCAGGCGTTTGTACTTCCTGAGATAACTGGTTGGCTGCTTCTTGGGCAATCTTCACCCCTTTAGAGCTTTAGTTTCACATGTCTGGGTGGGGAAGGAGGAATTTATAACTCCAAGTGTTTTGAATGTGTTTTTACTTCATATGTGTGTTGCTAACCTCTGGCAACTCTCTCTCACAGCTCGTGTGCGTGCCATATGAGTGGCGCCTAACAATTCTCATCATTGTTGTTCTCAATGCAATTGTATCCGTGCTTACAGAGGTAAGAAATTAAAATTGGAAAAAATGCTTGCGTGTTAAGTGGTTTTTTGTCCTCTGAGTACGTTTGTCTTTTGTTTAGAATGTCTCTCTTCACAGAATGCCAGTGTAAGTGGCCACTGTTTTCATGTTAAGTTTGTATTCCTAAAAACGTGCTTGTAGGTTAGATTTAAGATGTCATGGTTTTCTGTGTTAAAAGCATAATTTTAAAACTTTTTTTTTTAATTATAAGAAGAGAGGGAAAAGTTGAAAGACTTGTAAGTTATTTCAACTATTTCATAGGACAATAGTCTCCATATTTATTGCAGTGTTAATCCAGTTCAGAATAACATAACATAGTAAAGAACTATATAAAACCCTTGGAGGAGCCCATCTTTGTTCAGTTGTCATACACATAGCTTATTGTTCAGAATAATGCGGGTCTATATAATTTGTTAATCTAATTTCATCCAAGCCAGAAGTAGAGGTGTTTGTGCACATCTGATTTTTCCAGCCCTGAGCTTGTCCAAAGTCAATCACTCTGTATATTGGTCTTTTCTGCTGGAACTCCAGAGTTAATGTGGGCAGAAACATGCCCTACCTTTCATCCAGGTATCTCTGTCATTTCTAAGAATTGGAGTTTGACAGATACCTCTTCCAGAAGGAGTCTGGATTCAAAGTCAGTCATTTATTCCTGTGGTTAGTTCTCCTCCCTGTTAAATTGATGCCTTATTTCCAATCTGAATACATTTGGGTTTTGGTTGCAGCCATTAGTCGCTAATTTTTTCTGCAAGATGAAAAAATCTTTCAACATTATCTAGTGCTTCCACACTACAATTATCTGGTTTTACTTGTAACGTTTTCTGCAGCTTGCAGTCAATATTTCCATTACTATGGGAGGGATTGCTATCAAGGTACCCAGAATAATGTTTGCTTGGATCATACCATTTTGGCCTTTGAAGATTATTACAGCATTAATGTTCTTTCCAGTTAACTAGTTTTTTCCCTTTTATTTGTGACTTAGTAAAAATAAAATCAACCAAGGTTTTTTTTGATACTTTAATCAAGATTATCAAGGCTTTGTGTTCAAAATGTTGTTCCAAATAGAGTTTGCAGTATATGCTGTTATGTTGCTGCCTATTGGAACATGTTTTTCAGTGTTTTTACATGATAGGCAATAACTTGTCTTTTCCAAAACATGGCAGTAGATACTAATTTTTCTGGCCTTTGCCTTGTTGTTAAAAAACTTATCTTCTCCTAAAGATTGTGTGCCTTTCTTACATTGTCCTGTATTTACTCTAACCCTGCTTGTGATGTTTTCCTTTGTGCCCTTTAATTCTTTCATTTTTTGTACTACTTAAACTCTCAATAGTTTTCTTTTTTTACCTCATTTATTATTTGTTAGAAGTTAAATTTTCTGTATATTACTGTCTTTGCCACTGAAAAAAAATAGTTATTCTGAAGCTGCAGAACTGTGGCTTTTTTGTCTTCTGACAAATTTAAAACAAACCTCCTAGAGAGAAAAATTTTTTCCTTTTTACTTTTCCTAGTCAGTTTTAGTGTTTTTATTACCATTTCTGGGAAATCAGCTTTCTTGAAGCACTAAGATTATTCCTTGGAATTGAGCTTTGTGTTGATACATGTTGTGTAAACAGGTGCTGGTTACAATTTTCAGTTCAGTGATAAATCCTACTGACAGAAATAAACTTATTTTCTACTGAAAAATTACTTTGTTCTGCAGATGATCTTTCTAACTGCTATACAATCTGGTGATGTTTCTGTTCTGGAAGCAGAAGGGCTTTAGTAGAAAGTCTGCACAGTGTGTCAGTCCTTGTGTCAAGGATAGATGGTTCTCTGGTTTAACCATTCATAAAGTTCCACTCCTAGGCCTTGTTGGTTGCTACATCAATCTGTAAACTTCTGAGTTTCTAGTAAGCATAACCTAGGCAATTTAATTACTGTAGACCATTAGTGTTCACTCAGTATTTCAGATCCTACCCCTCCTCTTTTTCCTGTGCAGGTCTGAGTTAGCGTCTTTCAACACTTCAGTCACTTAATTGTCATTACCAAAACTGGTGGGATGATTTGTCACATTCCCTTTCAGACAGACCTTCCTGTTTATCTTGTTGCCTATACTTTAGGAGTGGAATAGAAGTAATTCTAGAATTTAATTTTCTTGTCATTGTTTGGGAAGTTCTACTTTCACTTAAAACCTGTTTCTTCCATTTTCACTGTTACTTGAATGCTTTGTTTAGTCAAAAATTGTCTTATACAGCAGGTGTCCAACAGAAGCATTGCCTAACGATTCTCAAATCCCAAACCTTGTTTTACAATACACACTTCACTTTCCATAACTGCAACCTGCTTTTGTCCCACCTTTTGAACTGTATTTGTCCAACTCCGGCAGTATTACTCTAGTCTCCCTGAAGCTTTTTTGTGTGGTGCCAACTCTTGGGTCCAGCGTGTTACGTAGAAATCACAGGCTGTTTAATTCCTTCACTTCTAATAGCTCACTTCCCTTCTGTCCTTGTGTGCCTGGCTGGATTTTCTGCCCACTACACTTTTCACTACAGTTATGAGTACCATAGGTCACATTCCAAGTATATTGGAAAAGATGATGGTGGCATCTCCCTTATTTCTTTTGGCAAGGTACTCTGTAAGTATATCACCTGCGGCTTGTTCTGCTGAGACTAATTCCTTCAGTAATTGCCTCCTTAAGTGTCTCATAATCATAAAATGGTTTGGTTGGAAGGGACCTTAAAGATCATCTAGTTCTAAGCCCTCTTCCGTGGGCAGGGACACCACTAGACCAGGTTGCTCAAAGCCCCATTCAGCCTGGCCTGGAACACTTCCAGGGAGGGGGCATCTACGGCTTCTCTGGACAACCTGTTCCAGTGTCTCACCACCCTCACAGGAAATACTTTTTTCCTAATCCATCATCTAAACCTACTCTCTTTCAGTTTAAAGCCATTACCCCTTGTTCTGTCACTGTGTGCCCTTGAATAAAGTCCCTCCCCAAGCTTCCTGTAGCCCCTTCAGGTACTGGAAGGCTGCTATAAGGTCTCACTGGAGCCTTCTCTTCTCCAGGCTGAACAGCCTGTCCTCACAGGAGAGATGCTCCAGCCCTCTGATCATCCTCATGACCCTGCTCTGGACTCACTTCAACAGATCTATGTCCTTCTTACATCGAGGGCCCCAGAACTGGACAAAGTACTCCAAGTGAGGCCTCACAAGAGCAGAGTAGAGGGGGAGAATCACCTTCCTCAATCTGCTGGCCACGCTTCTTTTGATGCAGCCCAGGATACAGTTGGTTTTCTGGGCTGCAGGCACTCATTGCCTGGTCATACTGAGCTTCTCATCAACCAACACCCCCAAGTCTGTCTCCTCAGGGCTGCTCTCAATCCATTTTCTGCTCAGCCTGTATTTGTGCTTGGGATTGCCCTGACCTATGTGCAGGACCTTACACAAAGGGCTTGGATCTGTCTTTTGTCACATTTGCCACTTTGACACTTGTGTCACACTGGGCTCATACGTAGTTTCTTAATTGCTTCTCCAACAGGAATGATTTCTGAATTTGGTTGTCCCAAACATGTTTTCTGAAATGCTGTGTAAAGCTTTTGCTCCTTCCATGTGGTTGCCAGACTGGGTTCACAGAGCATGCATATTCTTTCTGCCAGATGATAGAGAATACTGCACAACAAAGGCAGATCCTAGCAGATGTTCCTCCTTACCCCAGTGCCTGATTAGACATAGTTAAACTAGACTGGTTTAAAATATGAACATCTAACAAGCTGAAGATTTGTTGGCAAATGCTTTATAAAAGCACTATGAGTTTCTGGTGTGATATAAAGTCATAAGCATTATAAAATCTATTATAAGTAAAGTCTAGCTAATCAGCTCCCCTTTCTCAATGGCAGAGGTTAGTCAGATGTTAGAAATGGAATCTCTCCAAAGATGGGAGGTTTATGTTGAAGGCCGTGGAAGATGCAGGTTCACACCTGTGTTGCCGGATTTGTTCAAGGCTCTCGAGTCTGCCCCCGCAGCCGTATGAGAACAGCCAGATGTACTGAACATACCGTTCCACTTCTGCCCTCTTTTCCAAAATCTGGAACGGCTCCTGCAGAATTCCTTCAGACTTCCTGCTGGTGGTTCAGCTTTGCCACCCCCCTGAAGCTTTTCTGGGAACGTCACTGGTCTAAAACAAACCCTGAAAAAATGTGTAGCTCCTGGATGAAGCTCCTATAACGTTAAAGATGGCTTGAGGGGAAACCGCTTTAAGCGCTTATGTCTGCAGTGCTTCACAGGTTTTGGGGTTTTTTTTAGAGTACTGAAACACATTAAGAATGTGTATTTATGATTTTTACCTGTATCAATAGATGCAGTTTTGGTTGTTGATGGTATTGATTAAAGTGCATGTCCATATTCTTAAATCTCATGTGAGCACTTTAAGAATGCAAAT
This sequence comes from Antrostomus carolinensis, assembly GCF_000700745.2. NCBI lineage: Eukaryota > Metazoa > Chordata > Aves > Caprimulgiformes > Caprimulgidae > Antrostomus > Antrostomus carolinensis. The sequence continues at coordinate 19,079 of NW_010290642.1, read as the reverse complement.
ATTTATCACTTAAGTACTGACAAGTAACGTAAATGCTATTTTGTCTGGCACTGAATTATTTATGCCTAACACACTATTTCAGATTTTATTTGTAATGTGCATACTAACAACAAATGATCATTAGTTTCTTTAATTCTTCCCACTCACTGCAATGTCTCACAGAATGTCCTCCTTGATATGATCCTTTGGAAGGTTGTGTTCAATCGAGACAAACAAGGAGAATATCGCCTCACCATACCCCAGCCGCCTCAGGTTGGAGACTGGTATTTTGCTGTCATCATTTGAGTGCATGCAGATTAATTCAGTTTTGTCTTTTTATGATTAATAAGTGTCTGTTGCCTTGTCTTAAGCTAAAGATTTTTTAAATTGGATTTCTGTAACTTAAATATTAAAAGGGAAGGCTTCTGGTTTTATATTTTTTTCCTCCTTGTTGCACTTAAAGAATTTAGGTCTGTATACAAGAACTCCAAAGCAAACCCAGAGGATTGATTTTTAGACTTTTCTCGCTTTATCTTCAGTTTGCACATTAGCAAATTTTATTTGTGAAGTCAGAAGTAAGCATGCTAGTTCTGGGAATGTCTTGATTTGCTTGGAAGCAGAATTGCTGATGCTGGGTCTAATCCAGTTCTGTATTGGTTTAGGGTTTTAGGGCATTGTCTGTGAGAGCAGTAACTTAGAGCATGTACAAGTGAAACAAAACAAAACGGCAAATGAAAGTGCATTATTGCTACTTCAGATGGTTTAGGAGGCTGAAGGATTGAGCTTCTGCTTTTCAGGTGACCATGACTCTTGGTCTGGTCTGCCCCTCTGTCATTAATATATGAAGGAAATCTATGTGAATCCTGTAAAAACTAGCTTTTTCTTTTTTAAGCCTGTTGGCTTATTACTTTTAGCTGTTTGTACATTTGTTCTTGTTAGATTTATCATGGTTTATTGCTCACCACTAAATTTTATTAAATGTATTCACTTCAGATTTACATTTGTCCTTTTGAGGCTGTCTGAGAAAAAGTTGCTTTGTTTTCACCTAAGAGTGGAAGTTGTGTTTAAGGCTCATGTTTGGTTCAGTTCACCATCTGATAGAAATTTAGAGCATGAAGAAAACTGTATAGAATGTATCTCCATTAAAATGTCAGCCTGGCTGACTACAGGTAGCCTCTGAGACATGAGAGTAATCCTTTCTTAAGAATGAGGAATGGTGTTTCTCTTCTCCAGCTAGTTAAGTTACATGCATTTAGGACTGGGAGAGGAAAAATAGGAATGAAGACTTAAGTTCAATTATTTGTGTCTTTTTTAATAACTATTAATGCTTGTAGAACTTAAGTTTCACAGTATCAGCAAGTTAAATTCTCCCATTTGTGGCTGGCTGACTGCCTACAGTTAAACAATTAATTGCTTAAAAAGTGTTTTGAGACTCTGGGAATTCAACTGCTTTTTACAGACCAGGCTTTTATTCTTAATTTAATGGTGCCTGTTTTTTCAATAAACTTGTGTTTATTGAAACTGTTATAAAAGCTGCATAAAAGCTGTTGGTGACCTTAGATGTTACTATACTGCAGAATACTTGGGTTTTTTTGTGTAATGTTTTTTTAAATGTCATTGTTATAGTGATTTACTCGTTTTTTTCCTTGTGGTAATCCAATTCTCAAATCTCTTCACTTCTGCAGGAGGCTGTGAATCGCTGTGGAGTCTCTTTCCTTTCTTCCCTGTTTGGTTGTAGAGAGAAGACACCAAAAGCCAAGTATATGCATCTAGCTCAGGAACTGCTGGTTGATCCAGAATGGCCACCAAAACCCAGAACAACAACAGAAGCAAAAGTACCATCCCAAGGAAATGGTTCATATCAAATCATCACTGTCACGTAACAGTGGATCTTGGTGGCATGTGTCTTTAGTAGTATTCAGAAGAATGTAATTTTAAGGCTTTAGCTGAATTTGCGGTATACTAAATGTTAAATTCTAATGCAGATTATTTCCAACTGTTTTATCTCTCTGAATACAAAGTTCAGAGCCAAACATCTTATGGCTATACATTTTAAAAATGTAGGTTACCTTAGGCGGAACAAATATGATTGTGTTTCCTTCCACCTTCTTTCAAATTTCATTATTCCTAAATGAGATGTATTTGAAGGTTTAAACTGCAGGGCAGTTAAAACAGGTTCACTTTATTTGCCTGGAGTATCTTAATCATTGTTCTAACCTGCTTACCTGAGCACGTGTGTAATGGTTTCATGGTAGTACTAGAGGCACATAATAGCCTTGCCATGCCCCTTTATTTTTATTTTTATTCACTGTTGAAAAGCTTTGTGCCTCAGAACGGTTCTCAAGTTTTGGTGTGTGTAGCTCTAAGTTTGTCCCTACTAGTAAGGAGTGTTGCCAGGTATAAAGTTGGGATTTTAAGTTGTGATTATTTTTGTCTGCCACAGCAGGCATTGGGAATGCTACAGAAGCAATATGCTCTGTCCTTAAGAAAGCCCGTTGCTTTCAAGTGGGTTCTTAGCTTCTTTTCTAGCTAACCCCAAGGAAAGGCTTAGGTGGCCTCCAGAGGAGGAAGCATTTGGCTACACTCTGAAGTTTTTGGAGAAGGAAGGCTGGAGAATCTTAACACTTTCTTCTGTCTCATGTTTTATTATGTTTAGCTATGCATTTCTCCACAGACTTTGCTTTTTCTAGCAGAAGAGTTGGATTATTTTTTTGTGGACCATGTTTTATTTGTGAATCCTAAGATAATTCTCCTACATACCTTGAAGTAGTAAGGCTGGAGTTACTGCTGCAAGGGAAGGGGGGGGGGGGGCGGGGGGGAGGAATATTTTCACATGCCCACGCTTGGGATTTGTGCATGTTAAGAACGTATGCATTTCAAAAAGTCTGCCAGTGTCTTAAGCACTACATGTAGCTGTATGAAACAAAATTAAGAGAAAATAGATGAGCTAAAATCTGTCTTGCTGCAGAACTATAAGGCTTATGTGCATTTTATTTATTTAAAAAAAAAAAAAGGCTCTCATCACCAATAATGCTGCTTAAGCACTTGGGGTAGTGATATATCACTTTGCCTTAGGCGGTGTCAAAACACAAGACCACTAGAAAAAGAGGTGTGCAGAGATGTAGAGGCAGGCATCGTCCTCATATGCAAAGCTTAAAACTTTTTTTTTTAAAAAAACAAACCCAACTCACATATTACTTATTTACAAACCTTCTTCAAGTTGCTAAACTTTCAAAAACTCTTCTTTAGTGTTTTTGGGAAGATAATAAAAATACCAACTCCTGATCAGTCTGTTTTGACCAGATGCAACTGACTGGTTCAGACACCTCCAAGCTTTGGGAGGGGATCTTGGATCCAGAGAAGTCACAGTTCTGTAGAAATCCTTTAGAAAAGGAAGTTGGGTCCTTTAGAGTAGCTGTGGAAGGCAGGCCCCAAACTCCCCAGCTGGCTGGGATTAGTTTGAACTGTGTGTATGAATTTGAAGGTGTTTTGGTTTTGGGTTTTGTTTTTTTTTTTCAATAATTCCTGTAGAGACAATTCCATTCCAGCATTGTTTTAATAAGGGGAATTTTTCAGGTCAGGCCTAATTCCCTTGTGCTGTTCTGTCCAGGCAGTGTCCCCTGCTGCTCATCTTATGGTCTCTGCAGTGTTGAACATACTGTGCCAATGGGGAATTTAAAAGTGGTGCTAAATGTTTTGGAAGACTTTTTCCTAGAACTTGGAGGTTTAAGTTGCTAGCACTTGATCCTCATAAATAGTATGCCTATGGTGTACTATCCTCCAGTCCAGCTGCCAACTCTCTTCCTGATTTTGTTTGTTTGTTTGATTTTAGGGGGTGGAGCAGGATGAAAGGGGAAGTGGTTTCCTTAACATTCATTCAACAGAGCAATGTAAAAGTCTTATTATCCTGGCTTCTTAAGGTCGTAAACATCAAACAACTTTGGTAGCTTTTAAGGGGTCTGCAATTGTAGACTTGGAGAAATTTATTAATCATGAACTTGAGTCAGTTGGCTAATTTGTCAATGTTGATTTTATAAAATCTTTGTAGCGTGGAATAATTGATGAAGAATAATTCTTAGCTGCGTAAGTAGTATTCAAATTTAAAGAAAAATAATATTTTAGTTGAAAAATGTTGTGAAGCTATGCATCTTGGACCTGGGAGCTGTGACTTATCCTTAAATGCATAAGCTTTTGCTTTCCATTTCATTGACCATTTTAGCTTGGTGGTTCCATCAGAAGTGCAAGAAAATATGTGCGTCTTTCCCTTTTATATGCTTTTGCTTAATACTTTCTCTAAACTGCTGACTGCTTTCAGCCTGTTTGGTTTCTGAAGCTAGACTTTGTCTTCTTCTAGTTTATTAGACTTATCTAGAAAGTGAGGAGGAAACAGCTCATTAAGATGGGCTTGTCTTTGGTGAAAATTTTAGGAAACTCTTCCTAAAACCAAAATTGCCAAGTGTCTCCACTTGATTGAGTGACTAATGGGTCATGAGTCTATTAAACTTGAATATTTTGCAAATGGGAGCTAGTTTCCTCAAGGTCTGCGTTCAGAGTTAGTAAAATGTTCTTGAGGTTGCACGCTTGAGCTCTGACCTATTTGCTTCTGACGCTTAGTCAAGAATAATAAATGAGCTTTTCTGAGAATCCTTCTTGTCATTGCAAGTTCAGCCACAAAATAAGCTTTTGCATCTTCAATTATTGGGATTTATGCCTTCCTGCCCAAGAGCTGAGTTTGGCCACCTATAATTTTTCTCATTTTGAGCAGTATAGTTTTTCTGGATCTGCACTGGCTTATTCAGTTTCTGCTTTGAAGTTAGATGAAATTCAGTTTATAGTGAAAAGAATCTCTTCTAATGTTCATCTTGGAAGTCTAAATTCAGGTGAACAGACCAATTTAGTGATCTCCACTAGATACTTGGTAGACGTTTTCTTCCTGCTGTATATTTTGGCCTTACGTTGAGGAGTTTGATTTATTATTAAATTATTTGTGTATGCAGACTTTAATCTGTACGTATTTTACTTTGATGTATTAGGATTTGTAAATATTACTGATTTTTAAATATTATTTATGCACATACTTAAAGGACTGGTCTACCCAGAAAAGCAATTGTTAAATAATACATGTTACTTTTTAGAAATAAATTTGCAAGATCATTAAATTGTATATCCCTCAGGGTTATTTTTAAAGTTTTTGTTTTTCTTCCCTTCAGATTTAATTAGCCAGTTTCATGTACTATAGAACTAAATCTACTGTAAAGAAAATGCAGCAAATAATGCTTGAGTAGAAGCGACTAAAACACCCACAGAACTGACTTGTCCATATTCATCGTAACTTTAAATTGGAAACTTACTGTTGCACTTTTTAAAAGTTGTTGGATTTTTAATTCTATTTATTTTTTAGTTTATTCATTAAGATTGTGCTGAACAGTTCCCCAAATTGGTTTAGTAATCCTGTGCTGTATATGTGTATACGGTATAATTAATGCTAAGCAGATGTGCGAGTCCTTCTATGCTGCAAATTTTTAATGCTTATGTTGGTCATCACAAAATGAGAGCGCTAAAGTTCTGTAGGATTTCTCCCATGGAATTCTGAATTATAAACTTAGGTTTTTGTATGTCCAAGGGAAAGCTGTGGGTTTTTGACAATTTTTAGTGTATTGAATATGTTGATTTTATACAGTAAAGATTCAGGTTTTTAAAGCTATTTTCAACAAACTGCAGCTTGTTTAATAGTTACGTGAACCAGAAACTGTTCCTCAAGCCTAATCCAAATTAAGAGGTTCATCATTGCAGTGCTCTCTAGAAACTCAGCTTCCTTTTTATTTTTAAATCTGAAATGATACTACATCTTTGTATTTAAAATATGTATTGCTGCTCTAGAATGGTACCCTGTTGTCAAGAGGCATACATAAATAATTGTACAATAGAATTGTAAATAGACTTGTAAATCATTTTTGTGACTGACGCTCTTTGAAAATAAAATTAAAATGAACAGATATTTTAACTCTTTTCATTAGTTTCATGAAATTGTTTTTAATTATTCTTCACACAGTTAGATCCAAAGCTTGTTGGAGAATACAGACTTACTCCCACTGATGTCATGGATATCTTGTTCAGTGCCTGTGTATTTTTGAAGATGAGGGTAAGGAAGTATGCATGCTGTGTGTTAGCAGTGCGTACAGTGGCACTGATGTTCTGCAGTGAGATAATACTGACCACACTGTCACCTGGTGGCTTATGAAAGCCATTTTATAACCAGACCTTGTACATGTGATGATAGCAACTCTTTTCCACTTTCTGCTATCCAGATGTTCCTTCTGTTCTTTGACGTGGGGGAGGCATTATCTTGAAAAGACTCCTGGGCGAATGTTCTGGGTTGTGAGCTGGCATGGTTGTTGCAGTCATTTTCAGAAAAATCACACAGAAATGAAGACATCTTTTCCAATCCTGTGGCTCACCTTCTGTTCAAACATTCATCAACAGAGCACATTATTTTAAAATTGAAGACAAGATATTTGAAATACCTGATTACTTCATTACAAAAACTTAATTTTTTAATTTCAGGATAAACTTGAAAACTTAAAGCTTTTCTGTTTTCAGAATCTGTAAGGCTGTAGGTTTTATTGGCCTGTGACTACTGAAGACTTGGAGGAAAAACAGAAGCCATATGGGTCAACCCTGGGTTGCTTAGCCAAAGCATTAAGTAGAAAACTTCATTCCTTACTCAAATTGCTTTTGCTCCAGTCCTGCAAGAAAGTAAAAGACAGTGCAGCTTTGTGAAGGTGCATCTAGGTCACTTGGTTGTTTACAGTAGATATGCCCACTCCTTCAAGACCTGCTGCACCTCTGGAGCACACTGCAGTGAAACTAAGTGTCATTAACAAATTTTAAATTTCTTTCTGATCATAATTCATGCTAAAATATAGATTTCTGACTCTAGTCAGATTTGCATTGGGTTGGTTGAAGCACATACTCCAATATCGCTGTCAAAGAAGCTACAGAGGTGGGTTTTTTGTGCTGTTGCATGTGTGACTTCAGACTTTTTTCCTGCTCTGTGAGCAGTCTCGTTCTACTTTTGGAGTTGCACAGAACCTATGGAAGCTGGTTGCTTACACAACTAAATGTAGGCAAAATCTGCTCTGAAGCTTAAAATATTCTTTGGCCTTTCACAGTAGTTATGCAAATATGGGTGAAAGTGTTATCTAGAGGATGCGTTCTGCTGTTTTACTTCCCGTTTAAAGTGCAGAATCATGGTGAAGCCTGATTGCCTGCTCTGCTCCTAGCAAGTTCCTCGAAAAAGCAGATAAGTTTCTAAGGTAAAAAATTCCCTTTTCATGCTCATATGAGTTTAGAAACTTGCAAGAAAGTGATGAAGCAAAGCGCCATAGTAAATGATATGTGTGCTCAGTATTCTATGATATTAAGTTCAAAACTCATCTCTGACTTTTAATATACTAACAGTATAATTAATTAAAGTATTGCTTTTGGCATCATTTCATAG
>NW_010290642.1:1074-11572 GCF_000700745.2 Antrostomus carolinensis | reverse complement strand
AAAGAGGCTGTAGACCAGAACGTGGTAAATGACCAGCCAGGCTGGCGTCCTTTCTCGATTGGCAGGTGTTTCATGTGAGGGTTTGATAAATTTTTAATACATGGGAATGTATAGTTATGACCCTTACATGGACCTTGCTGTATCTTCTACTATTAAAAACTTCAATTCTGGAGACTTCAGTATTTCTTAAAAAAAAAAAAAAAAAAAAAAAAAAAAAAACCCACTAGGAGCTCTGTGTTTTCTAGATCCATAGGATTATCTGTCCAGTTCCTGTGCCAGTCGTGTACTTGTGACCTTAATCTCTTGCAAAACATTTCCAGCATTTTGTTGATGAAAGTGTACACCTTCTAGTGTTTGTGAGTGTCTAACCTTGGCTTGTTGAATACACTTCCCTTTTGTTATGAGGCCAGGAAAATGGACATCCCCAGTCTATAGTCTAGTGTTAGCCTGCTTCTTATGTTACAGACTCTGCCCTTCAGTCTTGCCCTCTGAGGGACCCGTGTCTCAGTCTGTAGCATAACAGTTTGTGTTTGATTTTGTTTCTTCAGTTTGTGTTTGATTTTGTTTTTTCTCCTTTTGGTTCTCTAGATCCTTATTTCTCTCTTGCTAAAATCCTGTAGTTCTGCTGTGGTCTTGGGTTGTTGGGTTGGTGCAGGTTGAGATGCCAGTCAGGACTTGACACACAAATGTCTCGGTGTGTTTCTGTCCCACGTGGCGGGTTGTGCTTGTGCAGCACCCAGAAGCGTTTCCCTGGCTGCCTGCTCTGCGTGCCAGGGGCTGCAGGCCCAGGTACGTGCCCTTGGTGGGCAGGGACGTGCTGCTCCTCATCAGCCTGCTCAGGTGCTGGGTAGGAAGGATCAGGGCCAGGCTGGCTTATGAGTTTCTCTATTGTGGTGAAGGCATCACTGGTTTATGTGAGATGGCCAGTTTTGGAATGGGGGGCATTACTAGGAGGGCAAGATTCTCTGGAAGGTTCTTGTTTGATATGGAAAAGTCATTTGGAAGGCAGAAATCTCAGGGCCTTTTTCTGGTGCCTTATGGTCTCATTCAAAGAGTTGCAGAAAGCCCGGTGAGAGCTTGCTTTGTAGCACCGTGTTGCTGGGAGTGATATCCCTAGGTGCCATGTCCTTCCTTCCTAAGGAAAGGATGCAGATTTTACCAGTCTTCAGTACTCTGAAATTAACAAAGAAATATTTTTTTTTAAAGTACATCCTTTTGCTTTTTTTTTCATGCAGCAGCTGTTTTTGATCCACGGTGGTATGTTCTCGTCAACAGTTCAGGCATGTGAGAAGCTCTGCTATCCCACCAGATTTACTCCTTTTTAAGTGATGGGATTTATATCCATGTCTGTTTGTGGGATTGGTATGGGAGAGCTTCATCATTGTCCCTGGAAAAGGGTATGTTGGGATGAAGCCCTCCTCTCCCACAGTGGTCTCAGTGCTGAAGACTGACAGAGTGACAGTTAGGTCTGCAGAACTTGTCCAGCTATTCCAGCAGTCCCAGTCGCTGCTTCTCCAGCTGATCAGCCAGGTGCTTGACTTCCAGGTGTCTGATACACTTGGACTTGTTGATTTCACTAAGGAAGTATTTCTAAACTGTGTATTTCTGTTTGACTTGTTCTTTTAAATATTATCATCATAGCTACCAGGATTGCTTTCCTGTTCCTTCTTTGTTTGGGAATCTATACAACTTTCCAACTTTGTGGTACATTTCATGCAGATCTCCTTTTATTGCTACAGCTTTCTAGCTAACTTCATGGCACTTCTTTCCTCTCATTTCATTGTAATTTTAATACCACTGATCACTTAGTCTTGTGTGAAGCTGTTGAAATGAGACTCAGTTATCGGGGGCTCACTCCTGTCCTGTGCTGCATGAGCTCTTGGGTGTTATTTCAGGCTACATCAAAAATAGCCTGTATCTTCTTGTGTGTTCATAGGCTGTTCCAAGAAGTGATCACTTGCAAATACAGAACTGTGTGCTGGTTTACTTTTGACCACTTAAAATATAGGACACCATTTCTGCCTCCGTTATCTGCTTTTGCAGGCTAAACTTTATTTTTAAACCTTAGGTAACCTACAAGGAAAAAAAAAAAATATTGTGAGTGCAGGACCTTTTTTTTTTTTTTTTAAAGACTTTCTGTGTGTAACTTAATATAATACTTTTCTGTTCAAATAAATACATGCCTTATGACTACTTCAGAGTTTCATCATGATTTTCATACGCTTTTATTATACTTGGCTAGTACAAATATAAACAAGGAACACTTGATTTACAAAAGAGCTTTATCTGTGCTTCTCAGTGTAATTTGAACACCTTAGAAATATTTGCAGTCAACGGTAACAGAGATTTTGGTTTGCTTTCAAGGCAAGAGGAATTTCACGCACATTTGCAGGTTTTATGATGCATTCACACAACTTTGTCAGCTACTAAGTTATGAACTACCAGTGATCAAATCCTGACTCTCTCTTATCTCTTGTAACAGCTAATGTTTCTGGCACTTCAACAAGGATGTTGGTGTTTCATTTGTCAGTGATGATCAAGCTTTTCTTCCAGTTGGATGCATCTATTTGTCCTGAGAAATGTGACTGCTCTTCAAAAACTGCAATTCATTGCTCTGGTCCCCACATAAAAGACCTGGAATTGTTAAATCTGCCTTGCAACATGACAGAAATTCACATAACGCACACTAATGTAACAGACTTGCAGGATGTTTTTTCTGGGATGGTAGAACTGCAGCATCTCATCCTGTCTTCAAACAACATCTCTCTGATTTCACCAATGGCTTTTAAAGGCTTGAGAAGGCTAAAAGCTCTCAAGCTGCTAGATAATAAGCTAGTTGAACTTCCCCCTGAAGTGTTTGATGACATGATACAGCTTCAGCAATTGATCATTGAAAATAACAGGTTGAAATCCATCGAAGAAAGTCTGTTTGACAAACTAGCTAGTTTGGAGGAGCTTTTCTTGAACAAAAACCAACTAACAGCACTTCCTAGAGGCGTGCTGAAGAAACTTGCCAAACTCAAAGTACTGAACTTGTCAAGAAATTATTTGGCAGCACTGCCTAGAAATATATTTAGTGCATTAACTAGGCTTAAGAAGCTGATGTTGTATTTTAACAGGCTGTCTTCAATAGAGTCTGGTATGTTTGATAGCCTGAAGGAGCTGCTGGAACTCTTCCTGCATTATAATAACCTCCAGTCCATTGCCCCTGATGCGTTTCATTGTCTTCATAAACTGAGGATCCTAACGCTTTCCAGAAACAAGCTTGAAGTTTTGCCTCCTGGACTCTTTCTGCACCTGCATGACCTGTCCAAGTTGACCTTGTACAGGAACCCACTGAAGTCTCTTCCAGAAGTATTGTTTGGAGAAATGAGGCACCTTGGAAGCCTGTGGCTGTATCACACAAAGCTCTCAACAATACCAGATTTTGTGTTCAGTAACTTGACAAATTTAGAGCTTCTTGTGCTGAGTTTCAATCCAGAGCTTAGTGTTCTTCCTAAGAATGCATTCAGTGGTCTGAATGAACTGCGGGGCCTTTCTCTGCACACAAACAATATTTCTAGTCTGCCAGAGGGCATCTTCCTGAGCCTTCCGAAACTGCAGAACATTTCCCTTTTTGATTCGAGGCTTGAGGTTCTTCCTAGAAACCTCTTCCATAATTTCAAGCACCTTCAGAAAGTTTACCTCAATAGTACTAAACTGCAGTCTCTTCCTGGAGATTTCTTTACCACCTTACCTGTGCTGCAAGAAGTCTTCCTTGACAACAACCCTTGGAAATGCGATTGCCAAATTCTTGGCTTCCAAGAGTGGCTCAAAAAGAGCATGGAAATAGTTAAAAATGTGCCATCTCTAATGTGTGACAGCCCACTGGCACTACAGAATATTTCTCTTGTGGCTCTAACAGATGTTCACCTGAAGTGCCTGCCAACCACAGCCATGACATACCAGATGTTCAGCTCAACTTATTCTGGGGCTTCACCTTCTCTTGTGATGGAGCACTTGACATCATCTTGGGAGACTACTGTAGCAGTGGTGTCTGACATGGATTCCAGCACACCCACATCAATTCCTCTTGCCACTCCAGGTTTCACCTACTCACATGTTCAAGATGTTGGATGGCCTAGGTTTAATTTCTCGGATGTTCCAACCCAAGCTTCTCCCAGCACCATAGTAGAAACCAACAGTGTCAGAGGAACAGATTTAGCTGCTCCTGCCTGGTGGGATGAGCTGCCAGCCCACAGGAGTGCTAAGCCCTATTTTAATACCAGAATTGCTTATTGTCAGCTATTCTTGTGCCTTCACAGTTTGATTTTAGCACTCCAGACTGCAACCATTGTGCTCAGTCTGTATGTGATGGGTAAAACCAGGCAGCTCTTGCACCCCAGAAATACTCCCACTCAGCCTGTAGTTCTGATAAAATTTTTAAGGAGATAAAGAATTCCAGACAAAAAGAGGATTAGAGGCACTGTTTTGGATGCATTTTGAGCATTTGGTCAATGGTTCAGATGTGGATTACAAATCTTCATAGCAAGAATAATAAAGACCTTGTTTTTACAGCATAATAAAAATGCGCTTTTATGTACCTTACAGTGTTTGCCAACAGTGACTGTAATCACTGTGGGTTGCTGCAGCTCTCGGTGCCTGAGCCCAGATGGAGAGCTGAAAGAAAACCTGTGGTCCCCTCTGCACGTGTGCTACTAGTTTCCTGCTTTGGACTGCAGCCCTGTCCCTGCCAGACACCACTGCCTGCTCGGCTCACGCTCTCAGGTGGAAGTGGCACCAACGTAGGGAAATCTAAAAGCATGGTTAAAACCATGTTCCTCCATAAAGTTGCTACAGCCTGTAGTACTCCAAATGCTGTTATGCCTTATACTGCCTGCAGTGTTTTGTCTCCTTACTGGGAAAAGAAATAATATTTTTGTGAGGAGATGCTGGAAAAGACCTTTTAAAAATGGAGGTGGGGGCAGAAAGATATGGTGCAATGTCTTAGTTTTCGCTTTCTGTCCTCAGCCCCTTTCCAGAACATGGCAGCAGGAAGGGGATACCATTTAAAGCTAACAGTGCTTTCCTCCAGCTTAGAGGAAGATAAGCAAGATGCTGGGCTAGGAAATATAATCTTAATTTATTTTGTAGTTTGTTTGTTTTTTGGAAACTTTGTAACATTACTACAAATCTGAATTTTAAGTAAAGACTTTCATCCTTAAACTTTGGGTAGTGGTCTGAAAAGCAAGGCATTACTCACTGCATGATGCAGTGAGTCTTGAAACCAGAGTACCAGGGAGATGCCCAGGACTGCGGCTTGGCTCCAGAGGAGAGCAGTTGGTTTGAGAGCTGGTCTCAACTGAGCTGAGAGAGAAGGGGATGGTGTCTCCTGAGCTTGGCCAGCAAAACATTGGCATGCATGCAGCAAAGTGGCAGGGAGCCTGCCTGATCTGTAGGCCTTCAAGTGTCACCACCTTTTTTGAAGTTGACTGGGGATTGTAGGCATCTCCATTAAACTGCAGTACACAGCAGCGTATTCAGTCACTTTCAGTCTGGGTACTTTTTACCTTTTCTTATTCCATACTATGGAATAGTACATGAGCTCCTTGACTTCCAGCCCTTTCGAGTGTTGATATGCAAAGACAAATGCAAGGCAATAGTGTGGGTTTTGGTCTTCATACTGAAATGTTTTTTTTTATATTTTGAATGATAGGAATATCTTAGTTTGTAAGTAGAATAGTAGCTGTCAGACTGTACGTGCTTTGGTAGCTCTTGGATTTAATTATTAGCTTTTATCGTAACTATGTGACTTAGCTTGTCTTTAAAAGCTCTTGAGCTTGTGCTCAAAAACTAGGGCTGGATTAAAGACCCTCTGGATGTGGCTCCTTGGGCAGGACACCCTGTACTCTAGGACTCCTTTTGTAGCCTTACTGACTCTCTAACGATTAAGGTCTTTCCTGGATGGCCTTGAAATGGTGCTTTGCAAGCCTGAGCTGAAGAGCTTCCAGTTGCTGCAGGTTTGTGGTTTGTTCCCTCTTGTGTGCTACTCTAGGCCATGAGAATAAACTATGGGCTGCTTTGCTTCAGGGTGCTCTGCTGCTGGACTTGAATTCCCGTTCTAGGCTGTGAAAACAGGCAATGTACTTCTATAGTGTTAAATAACTATTGTCTTGCTGGTGAGGTTTAACAAAATTTAGCAAGCCTGGCTAAGTGGTAGGTCTGAGCCACACCTAAAGGAGGAGAAATGCAAGTCACTACAGCTGGTACAAAGCAAACTGGGACTGGATTCATAAACAGAAGCACCACAGTATTTATTGCAATGTATTTAAGAGAAGCACAAAGCCAACATGAAGTTTTCTTGGGGGTGGTGGTTCTGAGTTGTTACATGCTAGTGCTTAAAAAGAGGCAGTTGTTACAAATTTAGGTTCTTGGTTGGGCAACTGTAATGACCACTTAGCATTGTTCCAGCTCCAGTGCATCGTACTGGTGCCACGCAATCATCTGCTCGCAGCAGGCAGGAGATAAGTATAATCTGGACTAACTTGGGAATTGTTCTACAAGCCATGCTGGTTATTGTTTGCCTCTCTGAGGCGCTGAAGAAATGCACTCGTGGCTGCAGGCGCTCGGAGGCACTGTCTGGTTTCTAGGAAAAAGCAGCAGTTTGGTCGCCATAGGGGCATATGCCACCCTGATGTCCGATCTCTGGAAGAGCAGCGGGGTGGCAGCAGCAGCATCTTTCTGACCCCTCCTTTGGCCACCCCAACCCTGCAGTGGGGCCAGCTGGGTCTCCGCACGGCTCCTTTGGCTCCCGTTCTGCAGGCGCCGAGCTCTGGCACGTGGGGGCTTTGGCGCGCGACTGCACACAGTCAAGTGCTGGGAGGAGGATGATTCGTCTTTACACGCTGTCATCGTACATGCTGTCATCGTACATGCTGTCATCGGGCTTCCCCGTGCCTCAGCCAGACGGGGAAGTGAAGTCAGCAGACAACAAAAGGCTGGAGCAATAAGGGCCTGGGGTGTTTTACTAACTCTTCCTCTGAGGTGTCCTGGGCTGTGATTCATTGCTTGTTGCCCAGCAGAGCTCAGCCCTTCCTGCAAAACTCCCTGGCCTGGGAAATCCGAGGATATGCTTATTTATAACCCATTTCTCTTTTGCCTGGAGAAGAGACAATCTTCCAGGTCAGCATGACGGCAGCCATGGCAGGTGGGGAAGCAGCAGGGAGGGCTCTTTGGGGAATGTGCAGCTGCACCTCGGACACTCTCTCAGGGCAGAATTGCTTGCTGGTGACTCAAGGTGCTGATCACTTGCCATCACCAGTGTATTGGCAAGGTTTTTCCTGGTCCCTGCAGCCCCCACCTTTACAAACCACAGCATGGCCTCTGCCACCAGGCTGGGCCTGGGGGACAGTGGGCTGGAAAATGTTGGAGGTATCTAATCCCCGGTCTGGGGGTTCCTCACTGCTGGGAAAGGGCTGGATTCAAAGCACATCTGTGCTCGGTGGCTGAGGGGATCGGCTCCACGCCCTTGGCTGCTGTACAGGCCTGGGGTGCAGGGTCATGGTTAGCAGCCCTAGTTGTCAGGACTTGAGTGCACGGAGTCCCCCCCTAACAGCCTGAAGGGCAAGGGGGGAAGGAGGGAATTAACTGCTGCTGTCAGCTCTGCCTGCTTCCCAGCTGTGACAGGACCTTTCCAAGCCACCAGCATCTCTGCCCTTTCCGTCTCACCTCTGCCATGTGAGGCCAGTAGTTGCTGGGGAGCCTTTGTTGCCGCTTGCAGAGGGGAGCGAGCTCAGGTGGGCACCTACTAAATGCAGCTCATCCCTCCAGCATGTAGCAGCAGGATCGGAGCCTGCCCCTCAGATCCTCCCTCTCCCAGTGGCAAAGAGAAGCTGGGTGATGGCAGATGTGCTCGGAGGAGACACCCAGCAGAGTGTCTCCATGGTTCAAGAATGTGTGTGACTTCTGGCTGCGAGGCAGGAGCTCTGGGATCCTCTGCCTGACGTTATGGAGCATTGGTCATGTCTCCTCCAGGCCTCTGACCAGCACATCTCAGCTGGGGAAGCTGATCAGCAGCTGTGATACTGGAGCAGAGCATTTCCTAGGGATGACAGAATAGCTGGGAGGAGATGCAGCCAAAGGCACGTACCCACAGGACAACGCTGGGGTTTTTAGTATTTTGACTCTTAAAGTGATCAGGAGGCCTGAAGCTCCTGCTCCATCCAGAGATGGTCAAGCTGTGGAGGTGTTATGCCCCCATTTTCCTAGCCAGAGTCTGGATTCACATCCCCTTCCCTCCTGAGTGTTTATGGGCAGATGAGCCCTGGCAGAGCCTCTTGCCTGGGACACGGCAGGTGAGTCCTGCTTCATTGTGGGGTGGGTGGCTGCTGCTCCAGCAGCACCCGGAGACATCCCACCCCTCTTGTGCAATCACTGCTGTAGGATTGTCACGTTTCTGTCGTGTTTTTCCGCAATGTGCCAGGCTTCCAGCTGTGCCTTTGTGTCTCTCTGGATTAAAAAAGCCCAGGGCAGGGATCCAGCGACGGCTGGCAGGGGCTCCGCAGCCTGCTGTGTACTCTTCTGCCGGCTTCCCCTGGCCCCTGGGGAGAGATGGGGCCCCTTCCCCCTTGGGGTGTCAGGAGGGGGTCCCTGGGGCACTCCCTGGGGCCAGGGATGGCATTACAGAGATGGAGAATGAGGGGAAGCTGGTCCAGCAAACACCCCTGAGCAGATGAGCAGGGACAGCCCCCTGCCATTGCCCCCTACTCCAGCTGGTCCTTCCCTGCTCTCACAGCGCCCATCGGACAAGCTCTTTCCGCTTCAGATTATCTCTCCAGGCGGATTTGGCTGCAAGCCTCACATTCCTTCCAGCCTAGCGCTGCCCTGAGCCTGCGCCAAGCCCTGCGTGCTGCTGCTATCGGCCGGGGATTGGGCCAGGGCTGAGCCTGGAGGAGCCGGTCCTGCTGGCCAGGCGAGCCCCATGAGTGCTGGAGTTCCTAGATGCTGCTTTCCTTGAGCTCCAGGAGGTCTTGTGGTGACATTCATGCTGGTGCTTGGGTGGAGGATAGCCTGATGGCCATCCCTGCTGCCCATCCTGGTGGAACCAGGGCTGCTGCTCCTTCCCTAAGCTCCCACCCTGCACATGTTCTTCCCCAGGGAAAGCAGGACCTGTCCCCATCCCCATCCCTTGCCCCAGATGCAAATGGAGCATCCTGTAGCCATGAGCAGCAAGGCAGCCCTGGCCCTGCATACCTTGAGCAGGGAGCTGAAAGTGCCACAGGGGCTGGGTCGCTGGCCCTATGGAGGAGCTCTCTCCTTTGGGTTCCTCAAAGGGTGAGGGAGGGTGTGCAGTGGGAAAGGGGCTGCTGGTGCCTCTCTGATGGGGAGGAGGGGACAGCACCACTTCCCAAGTGACTTAATATATCTTCTTTCACCCCTCAGCCATGGCTTGAGCCTACGTGTCCTGCTGCACAGCTCAGGCCCAGAGCTGCTGGAGCATGGAGGGGACCCCCTCCCTTGGCCCCTAGCCCAGACCCCCGCCCTCCTCCTCCGCTGCAGCAGAGCAGAGTTTGGCCCCATGCCCTGGGCCAGCACCCGGGGCCACCATGGGGGTTTTTTTATAGCATGGTGGGCAGCTTGCAGCAGTGCAAAATAACAGGGGTGTCCCAGCCCTGTGCTGCAGGGAGTGGTGGGGCCTGGGGATGTCCCATCCCTCCCAGGGTGTGAATTGAGGCAGGAGCTGGAGGTGTGTGAGGAGCAGGGGCTGGGGGGAGCTGAGGCTGCTGGGCTGTGCAGCAGCACGGCGTGGGTGAGTGTGCTCAGCTGTTTGGCAGATGAGCAATGTGGTCTCCCGGCCAAGCCCACAAGCTGCTAATTTTAGCGATTACATTAATTTTTCCAAGCGGTCTTGAGTCCCTTGGTGATTCAGAACTGCTCAGCTGTGCTGCATCCGCCACCCTGGCCATGGGATGCACTTGGAGACCTGCAAACGTGGATGGACCTGGGTCTGTCCCACTGTCTGTGAGCGAGGCTGACCTCCCCAGAAATGGGTGATGCTGCTGTTGTGGGGCTCCTGGGACCTCCCTGGCTGGTGGTGTTTTGGGACTGAGCTCAGCACAGGGGAGCATGCGGGCTTGGGCAAGAGGTCACAGGACAGAGGGAGCCCTGGTGGGGCTGGGAACCCAGATTGCCTTAAAGGCAAGTGGCTTGGAGAGCATGGCCAGGGGTTGCCTGCTCTTGGCCCTGCCAGTCTCTGGGAGCCCCAGGCAGGGCTGCGTCAAAGTGCAAGGGGTAATGCTAGCCAGGACCACTTTCACAGATCCTGTGGCCCTCCTGTGGGCTCAGCAGCATGTGGAGATACACCTGCAGAAAGTGCTGGGGGCTCTCAGGTGCAAGGGCAGCAGCTGGGCTGCAGGGCACCACCGTGTGCTCTTGCTTGTCCCTGCACAGTGGCGTTTGACCACTGCCTTTGGTGAGGAATCAGAAAAACACCTTTGTGCAGGCACCAGACAGTGACAAG
>NW_010290642.1:0-1061 GCF_000700745.2 Antrostomus carolinensis | reverse complement strand
GGGGGAAGGAGCCACTTGCCCCAGCCCAGCTGTGACCGCAGGTTTCGCTGCCAGCCCCATCTCACGGGGGCACAGGGTCTGGCAGGTGCCCACCCTTGGGCTTCATTGTCCCCTTGGAGGTGTAGTGACGTGGCAGTGACCCCTCATGCCATTCTGAGCTTGGTCTGGGGGTTCAGCCTTTCTCTAGCCAGTGTGGCAGGAGGTGGGGAAGGTCCCCAGAGCGCTGCTGGACCCTGGGGCTTTCCCATGGCAAGAGGCTTGTTCCCCTCCGTCCAGCACCGTGTGAGCTCCCAGCTATGTGGAGCAGCCTCCCGCTGCAACATGCTTATGTCACCCTCAATAACATCCACACGCTGTCTCGGGGAGCTGCCTCTCCCCTCCAGATTCGGGGACCTGCCTCTCCCCGCCAGATGTGCGGAGTGTGTCCAGACACGTTACCGTCCCAAGCTCCGCCCCCTCTGCTCCTCTCCCTCGTGCGCAGCCCGGGGCAGGCTCCTGCACGCTCACCCCCAGGAGCGGCTCCCTCTGTGCTGCGGGTGCGGTGCTGGGGCTTGTGCCGTTACTCAGCCTTGCTTTATTTTTAGGGATGTCTTGAAAACAGGCTCATCCTTTCCAGCCAGGAACTGGAGCCAAGTTCCCGAGGCCCCGGTAGAGGCAGCTGGGTTTTTGGCAGGGCTGGTACCTGGGCTCCTCTGAAACTCTGGGTGCTCTGTGTGGCCATAGGGACCATAACTTGACCACCCTCCTCCTGGGGACAGCGCTCGTGAGGGTGCCCACCGCTGCATCCCCATCCCTCCTGGGGCAGCGCTGCCTGGAAGGAGCTGAGTCTGACATTCCTCTGTCAGACTGGGCTTGGGGTGGTGGTTTTTCGGAAGTGCTGGGGTTTAATTTCTGTGTTGCCTTGCTGAAAAGCAGTGTGCTTCTGGGGTGAGTCAGAGCAGGCAGGAGCCCAGCAGTGCTGGCGCTGGCGGTGGGCAGACAGAGCCGATGATAAGGGTGTGATAAGGCTATGAGAGCCCCGCTCTTGTGCCAGGGCTGCAGGGAGTGGGCAGCTCCCAAAC
>NW_010290641.1:11929-14849 GCF_000700745.2 Antrostomus carolinensis | reverse complement strand
TAAAACCCAAGGAAGACAAGTGATGCACAATACAATTTCTCAATGCCTGCTGATCAATGCCCAGTCTGTCACTGAGCAACTATCATTCCCCTGGGACAACTTCCTCCAGTTTATACACTGAGCTTGATGTCATATGGTAGGATATCCTCTTGGCTAGTTTTGGTCAGCTGTTTTGGCTGTGCTCCCTCCCAGCTTCTTGAGCACCTCCTTGCTGGCAGAGCATGGGTAGCTGAAAAATCCTTGACTTAGGATAACTGCTGCTTAGAAGCAACTAAAATATCAGTGCATTATCAACATTATTCCAACACTAAATCAAAAACACAGCACTGTACCAGCTACTAGGAAGAAAATTAACAGCACTATATTCATGCCCTCCATTAGCCCCACAAAACTGAAGCATCAACGAAAGGGTTTTTTTAAAAACTCAAGTCCCCAGAGCATGTTAAGATTGGTCTTTTTTTGAAATATGAATGTGGCATAATTAGCAATACCGCCCCAACAATCTAACTTGAGGTGGAAAGGAAAATTAGGGTTTACAATGCACTCACATTAATGAGATAAATTGTTATCCAGTCTCACCTTCTAACCTGCTAGATTTGCCACCAAAAACACAAGTGCTGCCACATAAGGCTGTAAGGATCTCTGGGTAAGCAAACTTAATAGTTCTACAGAAATTTACAGCTTGCTGAAGTGCCTCCACAGTGCTTTGCAGTACCAATATATACGTTGCCAAGATTAATCTGATTTTGGATTTTGGAGGGTTGTTTGGTTTTGTTTTTTTTTTTTTGTTTTTTTTTTTTTTGTTTGTTTGTTTGTTTGTTTTTTTTCTTTTTTTTTTGAGGGGCGGGTGTTTTTTTTTAATAAGTCTTAGTAAATTTAATGGGGTTTTTTTTTTTTTTTTTTTTTTTTTTTTTCTTTTCTGGAAGAATTCCAGATTTTTGAGTCCACAGTGAAAAACCCAACTTTCATCTAAAATAACAGTATATTGGTAGCCCTTATAGCATTAGAAAAAAAATTAAAATAATTAATTTCTAAATTTCAAATTTTTCTATTTTGAAAATTTATCCTAAAGAACCAACCAAAGCATTTAGTATTTTTTAGGTCATAACATTTGCATATTTTTTTCCTTTAGCTTTCTCTCTCTTTTTTTTTTTTTTTTTTTTTTTCCTCCCCTGATAGTTAAGATATTGTTTGTAAGGATAGGTGGTAAAACTGATCAACAATTATATAGTAGATTTGTACCATTATGTGTATATCCAGTTGCATATATGTACATTGTACATTGCATACTTTGTTAGAAGGAAGAAGATGGTCAGGGAAGAAGACTGCTTGGTTGCTTTGCCTTCACTACCTTGTAATGAGTCAGGATTAAGAGAAATTACACTTCCCTAAAATCAAAACAACATGCTCAAGTGGGAGAAGTTTTGTATTAAATGGTAGAACAGGGAATTTGTCAGAGTCTTACAGAATTCTGAGAGGAAAAAATAATATTTTATTACCAGGGAAAAGATCCTGAGTCACCTTCAGAAGCAATGAAGAGAAGACTTTCCCAGGGAGAAAAAGGAGCCTATCTGTAATTTATTACAATACACAAAGCCATTAAAATTACTGAATAGAAAAGATGAGCAGGGACAAGGATGCAGCAGTCAGATACCTTTTAATATCAAGCCTGTGTCATCCAGCAGGCCTGAGATTCTATTTTTTAAGAGTTAATATGGTATAGCCTCATAAATTACATAAATTTACAAGTGGAGATTAAGGCTCTGGCTAATTCATCAGCCCGTTTCTGACAAATGTGGTATTTAGTAAAGTGATCTCTCATGTTGACTACGTTGATGAATGCAATCAGTAGGGAAAACTACTATAATAACTACTATAATGACCTACTTTTTTTTTTTTTTTAAGAATCTAAACAATCAGATAAAGATGTTTTTGCATGCATCAGTTAAAAAATAGAAACATTCTGGTGTACACATCTGGTGCTAATTCACCTAGTTCATCTCTGGCTTCCTAATCTTGGTATCCCTCCCACTTAGAAATTTTAATTTTCCTGACACTCCTTTAAGACCAGCTTTCATATCTCATTCAAATGTTTACTATTCCTGCTTTCTCAGGGCTACAGTGAGAAAACATTTTGTACTCAAAACTTCTTCAGAAAAAACAACCAGCAATCTTCTTTTTTTCCCTGCCATTCTAATTGCTCTTCTTTGTTTAAGGGCACAGGAAGGACAAGCGAGTTACTCTTCCTAAATGTTTTGTCAGTTCAGAGCTGACAAACACACCCAGGCAGATAACTACATACTTACTCAATCCCTTATGTATAACACTTCCCATTTTAGTTTTTCCAGCTGCATTTATATCTTTTGCTATTCAACTGCAAAATAAATAAAACTCTGTGGAATGATAATCCACGAGGAGTTTAGTATGTGAAAATGTGACAAAGATGTCACTGAAGTTTAAGAAAAAGCATCAGCAAATGTCAGCGATGTATAAAGATTTAGATTATGTCTATAGAGGTTCATGTCCTTTATCTGGACTTCGTAACAAATGCTTATTTCTGGTCTTGAACACTAAATATATTTAAGATAATCTTCAAAATTTGAATGATTATATTCACTTATTTTGCATTCTTGAAATCTTCCTTCAGTAAAAAAAGGCAAAAAGAATTTAAATGAATTGGTAATTTGGTTTTGGTTTTGGGTTGTTTGTTTTGGTTTGGGGTTTTTTTTGTTCTAATTTGTTTTTAATTTAAGTAGAAACTGATGATAGATTGCTGAAGTTTCTGTATGATCAGAGTTGGGAAAAGTATCATATAATCTTGCAACCACTACTTACACCAAACTTGGTTTCCCAATGTTACATCAGCATCATGCCTCAGTTGTGAAATAGGAAGATTAAATATAAAGCAGTAAGTGGGAGT
>NW_010290641.1:0-11893 GCF_000700745.2 Antrostomus carolinensis | reverse complement strand
TTTTTTTTTTTTTTTTTTTTTTTAATTGTCTCTGAAACAGCCAGAAGAAATGTCAGTGCTGAGAATGGTTACTCTTTGATGGAAATATTAATTTAATTATTTGACTTGCTCCATAAGAATAAAAATAAGACCTAAAATTCATTTAACAAAGCCAGGCAGTCTTTTAACAGTAATGGTCCAAACATATTTTGAATCATTTCTCCAATTTTGAGAATCATTTGAGTTGTGCATAACAACTAGATTTTTATTTTTTTTTTCTCTCCCAGTAAAGTAGAGATATAGAAAGTTACTTAACACACTGCACGTTTTTCAGGTTTAATCAAAATAGTTATTTTTCTCTAAGCTGTTTTTCTGGCATGATGAACAGTGATACAGAATTTGCTTGTGGGAGAAGGAGAAGTGTGAAAGGCACTTTATCATTCTATTTCCCCATCCTAAGTGACATTTGACTTAAAGCACTAAGAGCTCTTTCTGCTTTTTAATTCAGTGGGAGCTTGCCCATTGATTTCATAGAAGAGAAATAAGTCACGAAAGCAGGTGCTTTCGGTGTGTTTCAGTAATGTGTTTTGTCAGTTTTACTATCTCCTGAATCTTGTATTGTCACTTTAAATCTGAGTAATCTGTATCATAAGTGACACAAAACTTTGCTATATGAAGTCTGCCATTTTGAATTTATCATCTAAGCTGGTAATTCAACTGGAACTGCTGAAAGCACACTTTGTGACCCTTGCTGAGTTAACACCTTGGCATGTGAGAGGGCACTGCCTCTATACAAGTCACACATCCCAATACCCTACCCTGCTAAAGCAGTTTTTTTTTCCTTTGGAAGACACTACAGTGACACAATAAGCCATCTTCCGGGCATCTGCAGAACTATCAATGTATCTCCATTTTGTTCAAGCAGTGATAGGATGGCCATAGCCATCTTGCTTTGTCTTTGTATGGACATTTCTATATTTTTAATTAATAGCAATCTACCCCCTTATAAAATATCCTGCAAAGAGTATCACATAGACACTACAACTAAATAGAATTAGTGAATTTTAATTTTGAATATGAACCAGTAATAATAGCTTACAAAACTTTACATGTACTGAAAGAAAAAGTAACCTGAAATCAAATATCCCAATCTATATACATGAAAAGGTCTTATCTTTGCCTATTTCTATGTATCCTGTACTAAAGAAAAAGAGAAAAGTATTGTCTGTTTTTGCAGTTATACACTGGCAGAATTTGATTATGCAATAGGATAATCTCAGACCATTCATGGACTATGAAGGGAGAAACTGCAATGAGGAGATAAAGATTGTGTCTTTAGGTTAGGAAGCAAAGGACTGGGAAGTAGATGAAAGCAAAATCTCCAGAGGGGACACACTAAAGCTCAATTTCACTCCCTCCTGTTCCCACCTCAAATTTATGCACATAGCTATGCAGTGAAGTGAAGAGTTAGTTTCACAGTGGATTGAGAAATGTTCCCACCTGCAACAGTTCTTTCTTTGAAAGTAGTATTTTTAGTTTGTTATTTGAAATGAATGGACACTGTTTCATTTCTCTTCAGTTACAGATTAAATACAAAATTGATACATCCCCACAGGTTAGCAGTATTGACTCTGCATTTAAGACAGTGTAGCATATGAGAGGAATCCAGTCTTGCTGAGAAAGAAATGAAAATATTCCATTTAAGGACCAAAGGCTGACAAGCTGAAGAAATAGAACAGGAACTGTGAAGTAAACCATTTGAAATCAGTAGTAATATCAGGAGTAGTACGCTCTTTGAATAATCAATGGGTCTTGCATCCTAGATCCATACTGTGTTCTCTTTTTTTATTCCAGTATAGTTTTATTTGGTTTTAGATATTACTCCTTATGTTGTCTAAAGCTAACAGATAAACATATTTCATTGGTAGCACACAGTGAGGAAGCGAGTCCCTGCTGTAATGTCTGGCAAGAGAAAATGCAAAGGAGAATCAGAAAAGTCCACTCCAAGGTAAAGATAAAAAAAAAATAAAGACTTGACTTCCTCATTATTCCATCTCCTTATCTCTCCCCTCCTCTTCCCCCTTAAGCTTTTTACTGTGGACACTTTTTTTTCTTTATTATTTTTTTCTGTGTGAATAAAGAGAAAGTCTAGAGTGAACAAAACTGTATAATTTCAAAGCATTTGTTGACCTAAGTACTTAGAAGTCACCAAGGCTTCTGTGACACAAATAAATCCTCATTGCTGAAGCATTCCTTAGGTTTTTTTTAAAGATGCATTTTATTCAGAAGGCTCACAGTCAGAGAGTTAATAATTGAGGGAGCTTGCACTTCTGAGAATGTATACAATAGGGGCAAATGCAACTGCAAAAGAAAACGATGTGCTATAAACCAAACATGAGGATATAATCTTACCAGAATTGACAAGAATTATCTGCTGTTTTGCAGTTGGCTTTTTTTTTTTGCTTTTCTCTAAAATAAAAAAATAAAAAAATCCTTCTTCAAGAATCAGAAGAAAAAACAAAAAAAACCCAACATCCTCAACTTAGTACATTTTGCAAAGAAAATTTAAAAACTTAGTTGGTAAAAATACATCAGCTGTTACTAGTTCCTAATAACCTGAAATCAGCTCCACAATCCATAAACACATTACACTGCCATTTTGAGGTCTTTACTGTTTTTCACTGCGATGTGTGCTTATGGGAATTTTAACTTTTAACAGTTTAATACTGTGATAGTGATTTAAAAATACTTACAGAAAAAGTATTTTACTTACTGCATTCATATTATTCAATGAAGATGGGGTGATGGTCCAGGGATTTTATTGTAATTTGACAGTTTTCTGACTCCCCATATAAAGAACAGGTATGAGCCAATGACCCTTTACTGACACCATAATGAATGGCAATGAGAATAACATTTCTGAGAGAATATTTATTAGATTTGTGAAGGTCTGTTGGGTTTTATGTGACACCAATCTTTTTGTTTACTTTCATTTCTGTTTGCTATCTGCAGTGACTGAACATCAGCAATATTGTGAGACAGATTCTGTAGTATATGACACAGAAGGGAAAGCTCATCTCAGGATTACTAACACGGTACAGAAAACAGAGCTTTTTGAATTGTGCAATAGACTTTCCCTCCACAGAGAGAGAGAGTTTGTCTTTTTCTTACAAAGCCTGGATCTCCTGCCTGTGATCTCTTGTTACATTTGCTTTCTCTCCTGCTCCCTTTTGCAGTCTTCAGACACCTGTCTATCTGTTATGAGCAATGGCACAAGAGGGGTACTCTCATCTCTCCTCACTACATTTTTATAGCTTCCCCTGGGATCAAAATTGGCACCACTACAATATTAATGAAAGGAAGTGAATAATTTATTATTGTTTATCACTGTAAGAAAAAGACTTAGATTTATATTAATCACTTGTTTCTAGGACACAAAGCATGATGGGAAGGACTGATGATTTGTGTGGCTCAGAATTGCTCTGTCTGTCTCTCTGACCTTTTTGAATTGAGGTTTTATGGACCTCAGCTGGTTGCCCTGTAAATTCTTACAGAGATTTATCAACTTTATGTATTTTCCTCTCTCTTTCAGGAAAATTTTAATTGTGTGACCCAGCCACAGCAAATGCTATTGCAAAAACAAAGGCTTTAATAATCTTAGTGTTAAACAGTTTTTGAAAGATAGGAACAAACATTCCAAACCTAAAGTCTTGAATATTTTGCTTTCACTTAATTTTAAAATCTACATTGCCATTTTAGTATGGATTGACTTGAAAATAAGAATTCAATTTTCAAAGAGAAAATTATTATATTAAAATTTTTGGATTTGCACCACATCAAAATGAAAACAACACTTTGAAAAACATTGTCATGAGCAGTTAATAGCACAAGGGTTAGAGCACTCACCTGGCTTATGGAAGACACTGACCTATGTCTCTCTTTTGTGTGATGTAGAAGAGGGATTTGAGACCACATGAGGGCTTAGCAGGCATTTAAAGAACCTTTCGACTTCTTTAACCTTAACCCCAACATTTATCAACTGAACATATGCAACTTCTCTAATCTCAGTTTGCAGCTCCTCTACTTTTTCTATCCCAGACCCTTCTGGCCACTCTGAGAAGAAAGTAAATCTGTCAGATGGCCAGATTGTATTGGGTCTGGCTGGGATGGAGTTGATTTTCCCCGTAGCAACCCTCAGAGTGCTGTGTTTTGTATTAGTGGCTCAAGGGGTGTTGATAACACCCCAGTGTTTTGGTTACTGGTGAGCAGTGCTAGCACAGCATCAAGGCTGTCTCTCCAACATTTCCCCCCCCCTGGTAGGCTGGGGGTGGGGAAGGTCTTGGGAGGGGACACAGCCAGGACAGCTGACCCAAACTGACCAAAGGGATATTCCATACCGTATGACGTCTACTGAGAAATAAAAGCAAGGAGAACAGAGGGGGAAGGGGGGGGCATTTGTTACTTCCATTTTGTCCTCCAGGAACTGCAACACATATGAAAACCCTGCTTCCCGGGAAGTGGCCAAACATCGCCTGCTGATGGGAAGTAGAGAATAAATATTTTGTTCTTTTGCATCTGCGCACACAGATTTGCTTTGCTTCTATTAAACTGCCTTTGTCTCGACCCACGAGTTTATTTTTTGTATTCCATCTTATTTTCTCCCCTCCCCATCTTGCTGAGGAGGAGGGTGACAGAGTGGGCTTTGGTGGACATCTGGCATCCAGCCAGGGTCAACCCATCACACCTCCTAAAGTGAGAGACACACTGAGGCAGCATACAGCAACTGCAGCACCCATACCTAGCTGCAGGTGCAAACTCCTCCATTGGTTTTGTTCTTCTTGTGCAATATAACTCAAAAGCAGGGGAGTTATACCACATGGATGGCAGCTGCACCCAATTCAGTTCCACTCCTGAAAAGTCTGGGTGACAGGCTACATAAAATTTACCCAACGAGTGTGAAACAAGCCTCTTCTCTGAATCTGAAAGATTTATGTTGAATTTTGGGTTCCCTCCTATCCTAGGTGAGTGTATTGACGAATAAAACACTCTCTATTTCAAGTACTAGTTCTGTCTGGGACACTTGTACAAAAAACACAAAAGGGAAATGACAGTTCCTGCTCAAATCCTGTAAACATTTGGCTTCTGTTACTGAACACTGAGCTGTATATATATATATAAAACCCCCAAAACCACAAACAAAAACATAAGGTTTGAGGCTGTATTTTTTTTGAAGGTATATTTTAAAATTTGTTTGAATCCTGGAAAACAAGACGACTCTACCTGTGCTAACATTATTTTTGACAAATACCTTGAGGCTTAAACATTACATGTAACACTTGTAAAATTACTTTTTTTCTTCTTTTTTTATATTTCTTGATTTGGAGTAAAAAATAAATAATTTCTGTACAAATTAAATACAAAACCTAAAAAGTATAATTTCACTAGAGGGCAGAAAATGCCTGAGGTTTGTAATCTACAAAATCACATTTGAGTTTATTTGACATAAAGGTTCTACAACAGCTGTACTCTGAGCTGTCTAACCTCTGAATCATCATACTCCAAGCAAATCAATAATACTTTATGGTAGTCACTGTTCAAGGGGAGAACACTGCTGGAAAGCCCTTCACTTAGACAGTCATGTACTTTAGGTGTACGTCAGTGAGTAATAATGCTTTCCAAGGAAGTCACCATGAAAAAAGAAATAATTTCTCTCCTCAATTCTACTGGGAGTGAAACAAAAAAGGGGGAGAGAGAAGGAAAAAGAAAGATGAAAAACCAAAAATTTCAAAAGTGATTTAAAATGTTCTTGTTTATAATTTAATATCTGTAACCAAATCTTCAAAATTATTTTAAATTATAGGTAAATATTTTGGTAG
The DNA here is from genome assembly GCF_000700745.2 of Antrostomus carolinensis. Classification (NCBI taxonomy): domain Eukaryota; kingdom Metazoa; phylum Chordata; class Aves; order Caprimulgiformes; family Caprimulgidae; genus Antrostomus; species Antrostomus carolinensis. Next base: position 6,038 of record NW_010290641.1, on the reverse strand, counting down.
AATCCAACACCCAATTAATGTTATTAGTAAAATTGATATATAATTTTATTATTTCTGAAAGAATTTTTTCCCATTTAAAACATTCAACAATTTTATATTAACTAACATATATTTAGAAACCTTTGTATCACGCACAGAAAGTATCTATTTTTATGTATTAATTTCACTGCATAATAAAATAAAAATCTTATTATGTGAATATAATAACATAATAATATTATACTACAATGAAATAAAATATGAAAAACCAAGATACTACATACTGACTACATACAAACTCCTCTGTTTCTTACTCCACCTCTCAGCAAGTAGGCTAGGCACGGGCAACTTGCTGGGAGGAGACACAGCTGGGGCAGCTGATCCCAACTGACCAAAGGGATATTCCACAGCATAGAATCATAGAATAACAGAATAGTTTGGGTTGAAAGGGACGGTAAAGGTCATCTGTTCCAAGCCCCCTGCAGTGACCAGGGACACCTTCAACTAGATCAGGTTGCTCAGAGCTCCATCCAACCTGATCTTTAATGTTTCCAGGGATGGGGCATCCACAGCCTCTCTGGGCACCTGAATGTTTCATCACCCTCATTGTAAAAAATTTCTTCCTTGTATCTAGTCTGAATCTACCTTTTTAGTTTAAAACCATTACCCCTTGTCCAGTCGTTACAGGCCCTGCTAAAATGTCTGTCCCCATCTTCCTAATAAGTCCCCTTCAAGTACTGAAAGAGTGCAATAAGGGCTCCCCGCAGCTGCCTTTTCTCCAGGCTGAAGAACCACAGCTCTCTCAGCCTTTCTTCACAGAACAGGTGTTCCATCTCTCTAATCATTTTTGTGGCCCTCCTCTGGACCTGCTTCAACAGGTCCATGTCTTCTTGTTCTGCGGACTCCAGAGATGGACACAGGACCCCAGGTGAGGTCTCACCAGGGTAGAATAGAAGGGCAGAATCACCTCTCTTGACCTGCTGGCCATGTTTCCTTTGATGCAACCGAGGATATGGTTGGTCTTCTGGGCTGCAAGCACACATTGCTGGCTCATGTCCGGCTTTTCATCCACTAGTATACCTAAGTCCTCTGAAGGGCTAGTCTCAATCCCTTCATCTCCCCAGCCTGTACTGATAATGGGGGTTGCTCCAACCCATGTGCAGGACATTGCACTTGGCCTTGTTGAACCTTGTGATGTTCACACAGGCCCACTTCCCAAGTTTGGGACACCATGCAATGTAACACTCGGCAATAAAAACTTGGGGAGGGCGGGGGAGCAGGAGTCTTTCCAAGTTAGCTTTTGCTCGGAGACTGAGCAGGCATTGGTCTCCTCATGGGAGTGACCTGTTTTTGCATTACTTGTTATTTTATTTTTCCCTTTTTTCTTCCCCTTCACTTTTTAAGCTGAATTTATCTTGACCTATGAGTTTTTGCTTACTTTTGTTCTTCCAGTTGTCTCCAGCATCCTCCTGAGGCAGGGAGCGTGACTGAGCTATCAGCTGGTGGGTACTTAATTGCTGGCTAGGGTCAACCCACTACAGCATTTCTAAGATATTCAAAACAAAACATCAGGAAACTTAAACACTAAGAGAAAATTGCATATTTCTCTCTACCTCTATACACACACACAGTTTCCCACTGTTAATTATTATCCTGAAGAAAGCTATTCAAAAGTTTACCAACTTTTATCAACTACAAATAAACAAAGTACCATATCTTCACATAAAATTTATGGATAAGAACTTGCTTAGAAGTTGCCTTGCTAATTTTAGTGTCCTAGTTTCAGCACTGCATAAAAGTCTAGTTCAAAACATTGAGCTTCAGAGCTTGTATCTTTCACTCTATTCAACAGCAATTTAACCAATTTAGAGATAACAGCAATAAGAAAATAGTATCCTGCCTTTTTACTGGTTGCTATCAACTTATCAAAAGTTGCATTAGAAAAAAGTCTAACTAACTGTGAAAAAGTAAATTCAAAGTGAATCTCATTACTTCACTGTTTCAAGGCATTATAATAATTATGTTAAATATACATTACAAGAAGCTGCTCTATGTAATTTTTTACTAAAGTGTGATAATGTGATATTTACCACTATTATGATTATTAGACCTTATCATGGGCCATTGACTGTAAACTCAATTAATATACATATATATATATTTTTATTTTTTTTTTCTGTATGTGTTTGTATAAAAGTATAGGTGAATCATATGTGGTAAAATGTATACGCTTGTGACAGGACCCTAATTCTGCCTCAGGTTTGAGGTAAATCTGCCTAGATTTTGTCCTCTAATGAAAAAATCCACAAATTCTGAAAGGCTTTAAACTCAAAATATTATAGAGGGGGGTGAATAAAAACTATGAAATCTTTACCTCTTTCGAAAGAAAAAAATTGAACGTGACCAGGAAATATAAAATAGAAATAATAATTTAAAAAAAAGGTAGTGGAATTTAACAACTAAACTTTTTAATTTACAGTCTATAATTACAATTGAAAAATTTAATATTAAAATTTATTTTTAATACAATTTAACATTAAAATAACTTCAGTTTGGTTTCATTTTAGTTTTTGATGACTCATGTTTAATTATCATTACAGTTGTAAGGGGGGGAGGTTTTGTTGATTTACAATTAAATAACAGTGAGCTTTCTACTGTAGGAATATGTTCAAGCATGCTGTAACCGAAAAGCCACAAGTATCTCTTGTTTTCAGATGGAATGAGCTGAAATGTATCAAAGATGAGCTTCAATAATTTTCCTTTTTTTGACGTTACCACTATTTCAGTGAAGTCTGATTCTCTGTGCTACTCTTTAGGTTATTGTCATTCTTATCTGAGATCTCTGTCCTGTGGTCTCAGCAAGGATCTAAGATCTGCTTTATCTAGTTTCTCTAGTTACTAAGGCATCTTGAGTTCCTTCTGTGCATTAACCCAGATCAATTTAGAACTACACAAATCCATATGCCCTTGGGTAAAATCTTTAGAGATGGTGACTGTATGTAGTCTTGTATCAGCTGCTCTTTTATACTAAATCTGAGGTGGAAAAGTGGACTTTTTCAGAAAGTTGAGAATATTGTGCAGTTTAAGAACTATGTTTTTCTTCTGTTGCGGAGACGCCCACAAAAGAGTTCAAGAAGGACAAAGAACTACTGGAGAGAGTCCAGTGCAGGGCCACTAAGATGATTCAGGGACTGGAACATCTACCATATGAGGAAAGGCTGAGCAAGCTGTGTGTCCTTGGAAGAAGCTAAGGGGGAAACTCATGAGTGATTATAAATCTAAAGAGCAAGTGTCAGGAGGATGGGGACAGACTCTTCTCAGTGGTGTCCAGTGACAGGACAAGGGGCAATGGTCACAAACTGGAAAACAGGAGTTTCAACCTGTTTCTTTACTGTGAGGGTGACAGAGCACTGGAAAAGGCTGCCCAGAGAAGTTGTGGAATCTCCATCTCTGGAGTCATTAAAAATCCTCTTGGATGTGTCCCTGTGTGACCTACTCTGGGTGATTCTGCTCTAGCAGGTGGGTTGGACTAGATGATCTTCAGAGGTGCCTTCACACGCCTACCATTCTGTTATGCTGTAATTAAGAACTCTAAACTTATTTGGTTCGGAACCACGGGGATACGTATGTAAGATTGCTAACAGACCTCTGGCAAGAATCCACCATGTGGAGTGGGTGGCCCAAACCCCAAATTCTAGGTATTTTGACCCGTTTGGTTCCTGCCGCAGGGGCGCGAAAGGGTTAACGGTGCTGCCCTGCGGAGGGGCGGTTGTCCGCGCTCCTCCCCGCTCCCGGGTATTCTCCTCCAGCAATTCCAGCAGCTGCCGGGGATGGGGGGTGGACAGCTCCTGCAGCCCCACCCGGGCTGTTCCTGACGTTGCCGCCCCTTGCTAAGGCCGTTCCTCCCGGGATGGCTCAGACTCCCGGCGGGGGGAGAAGGGGGGAACTTTCAACTGGTCAGAAAATTATGGTTTTAGATTGAGGGACAGTCAGTGGCTAAATACTTACTTATAAAACAGGTTAAAACAAGACTAGTTCAGCAATTAAGATTGAAAATTCCACTGAGGTTATCTAATTGCCAGCTGCAATTCTTTGCCCTATGAATAGGCAGAAAGCCCTGAGAAAACTCAGTATTTTTGCTAGTAAAATGCTAATTAGTTTTCATTTTTAGCAGAAGCAACTCTAAACTCAGGTAATGAGCTAAATAAATCTCAAATTTTTAACAACTAGAGCAGAGAAATAATAGGATTAGCATTAAAACCTTTACAGCCAACATACTGAGCAATTTTATACTTCATTTCACTTATTACTACACCTCCCACTATTTTCTTTACTCATTTGCCCTAAAAAGTTCCACAGATGAAGCACAAGAAAGACCAGGTATGTATGTTAGAAAACATCACCTTCTCTCTCTCACAGAGTATCCCCCTATGTATTCTCTATTGTCACCAGTTCACTGAGAAGCTTTGAGAGGCCAATATTCTTGTTTTGTTTGTATGTATATTTGTTCTGTTGCATGTGTATTTGTTTCCTGCAGTATGAATAAAATTAATTAACTGCATTTGGGAATGATGTCATCAGATCTTTGAAAACCCTTGCAATGCACTTCTCAGCAGCGGAGGATCCTGAAAATACATCAAATATATAATCTATGTTCAATTAACAGATCAAACACTATTTAAAAATAGCAACCTAGGCATCTCAAGGGACAGTCAGAGCAGTCACTGTTTCTCCTTGAGTCAACAGAACTTTTATTCAGAAGGGTAATCCTTCTATGTGCAGATGACGATGGTAAAAGCCCCAGTAGGGAGTAAAAAAGCTGCCAGAAACCTCAGCAAGTATGAAGAACACTCTTTTGGCATCTTTTATAAAGATAACCATTTGTCATGAATGAGTGATTTAGGTCACTTAAAGAGTCACCATTAAAATTATTAGCAAAAATTATTTTAATATGAATTTGTAAAAGTGCAACTTAAAGTTCTATGGCAAGGCTCACTCTATTACTTACTACATGGAAGAAACATACAAAGGAAAAATGAATTGCACTGAAGTCAGAATGATTCACAGAGAGACTAGAGATTAAAAGGGTAAGGAAGACCCTCTCGTTGAGTCATGAGCTTCAGAATGGGCCCCCTTGCTTTCTGAACTTCTCAGAGAGGAGTCTAGGTGCAGCTGGATCCAGACTTAGTCCCAGACTTGGTCAATGGTTTATGTCTAAGGATCATATATGCAAGGTCCATGTAATGTTTCATTAGAATCAGTTCAGCATGCAATCAAAGTTATCATACTACAGGGCTATCAGTTACTTACCAAAGATCAGCAAAGATTGTTGGTAAAAGGTCTCTCTGCCTCAAGGAACAACCTTAAGAGGCGTCCCAGCTCCAGGTGAGATCTCTGCCGTGCAGCCATGCTGCCTCGCAGGGACAGCTCAAAGAAGGCTCACCTAGGCTTTGATATTTATGGAATAAAGTGGTTGGCTCGTAGTCAAATTACATACAATGGAAAAGGATGCATAAGAATCGTTGTACTCGCAGCTTTCTTTGATCCTTGAAAAATGAGTCTTGGAAAAGCCACCTGCTATTCATGTATTGATGCATGATCAGTGATCCAAGCTCATGTGCATCAACACTCACTGTGTCACTCTGCTCCTTTGTGGGTTTTCAGAGAACAGATTGGAACCAGGGGAGTTCCTGGCCTGGCCACAACTCAGGCCTTTAGCTCCTTTGGAGCCTGTACAGAACTACTATTAGCTTGGTTAAGGGAGCCGAGTGCATCCGTCACGTCATTTTATGCAGATAGAAAATTGTACATATTGAAAAAATTAAACTGCAGACCTGCACAATTTCTTTCACAGAGGAAAGAACTACATGTCATAGTTTTTATATATGTGCTACTTAATGCACAACTTGGAAAGTGTTCAGACAATGCATTTATGAGACAGATTATAAGAACTTTCTGTTTCTAGGGAAGGAAAATATCTTGAATACTTTCTAAATTATTAGACAATATCTTATTCTCTGTACTCTCTGAAGATTCTGCAAATTAACACATGGCTTAGG
>NW_010290640.1:27934-41310 GCF_000700745.2 Antrostomus carolinensis | reverse complement strand
CCATCCATCAAACCCAAATGTTTCCAATTTATAGACAAGATTGTCATATGGGTCAGTGTCAAACGCCTTGCACAAGTCCAGGTAGACGCCATCAGTTGCTTTAGCCCTATCCACCAATGTTGTAACCCCATCATAAAAGACCACCAGATTGGTCAGGCATGACTTGCCCTTGGTGAAGCCATGTTGGTTGTCATCAACCATTTTCTCATTCTCCACGTGCTTTAGCATAGTTTCGAGGAGTATCTGCTCCATGATCTTGCCTGGCACTGAGGTGAGACTGACTGGCCTGTAGTTCCCCGGGTCTTCCTTGTTTCCCTTTTTTAAAAATGGAGGTTATGTTCTCCTTTTTCCAGTCTGCGGGAACTTCACCAGACTGCCAGGACTTCTCAAATATGATGGATAGTGGCTTTGCAACTTCATCTTCATATATACATATATTTAGGTTTTTAATGACTTTTACTAAAATGTACACTTTGGGAGACTTGGTACCTCAGTTAATTGGAAGTAGTCAACAAACATATTCCCATTACTGAATGTCTGGAATTAATTTTATACCAGTCCAGCTCCAAATCAACACATTCTTAGAACTGTGGATAGAGGTAAGATGCATGTTGATATTGGAGAGACAAATGTCTGTAACAGTTGTGTCATTTGATGTCACTCTTTATCCATGGAGAACAGGGTTGAAGGTATTAAGTTGGAAATGGAAAATGAATCTGTGTTAATAAGTGACTTGAATTTAAGAGCTGCTGCCTTTGGTCCAAAGGCAGCAGCCTTTGTATCATGTACATATATTTCTGGCCTTCTGAGTGGCTATGGATTCCCAAATGCAATCACGAAGTTTCAGAGACTAGTTATTACCAGAATAAGTGTTCTCATCAATAAATATCAGAAACTTGTTGCTCTCTTAGTCAGCAGGATGTGTTCTTTGTTCAAACACTTTATATGTATTAAGTAGCTGAGGTGACCCATTTTCAAAGACTGTAGGAAAATTCAATAATTTAAAGAAATATATTGATCTTATTAAAACCTCTTATGGTTTTTTATATGGATGGGTTCATTAGCAGAGGTGAAAAATTCACTTTACCTTGAACTCATAATTTAAGTTTCTCCTAGACCTGTCTTCTAATGATAGTTCACTATGCTCTCCTTAAAATCCTTCATTTTCAGAGGCAGATATGAGTTGTGCTGGATATGATTAGAGCTCTTCTCATGAAACTGATTTCCCTTGGAAATTTCCATATGCTAAAATAAAAATGTTTTGCAGTAACGTCCATTCTGGAATGGCAGGAGGAACAACTTCATCTTAGTAGCCAAATGTTTTGGGAATTTATGTTCCCATCCTCAAGCAGAGTTCAGTATCTAAATCTTTTAGGATCAAGTACCTCTCTGAAACACCTGTTTCTGCCATTTGACTCCTGCCTTGTGGTCTGACATGCCTTGAAGAATCAAGACTGAAAACCTGCTGCTGAAGAGAGGATGCAGGGGCATCAGGCAGGATAAGACTCTTCAGGTGACCTGGCAAAGCTCCAGAACAGGACTCTTGACACTTGATCTAACAACATCAAATTAATTTTCTCATACCCAGTGATGGCTATGGGTGCTGAACTTCCAGCCTCTGGGAGCACAGAGGTCCTGTGACCTCAGGGAAAGCTTCACAGCAGTGTTGGTCTGCTGCACCTCCTTGTGATCTCTGCCCGGATGATCTCTGCTCGTTATTTTCCCACGAGGAAAGCAGGTCTTTCTGCACTGAAACCACACTACCAGTCATGTTGTTTGTGCAAAAAGGGAAAATCTGCCCCGTGGTGCTATGGCAAATATGTGTGTATTGTTCAGTTGACATTACAATAATTGCAGTGTTAAGTAATGGGTCATTGATGTTGCATGACAGCAGATGAGTAAGGTTTTTGATAATCCTAGTGAATACCAGGAAAATATTTCAAGGAGTGTATTCATTTGTCTCTGTTTTACTTCCCCACCCACAAATTTCTTTAATTTCAAGTGGGCCTCCTACAGCACAGGAAAAAATCACAGTTGCAAACCCTGAGCCATGAAATATTGGCTGGGGAGTTGGGGCAGTTAATTCAGACAAGTACAGAGCTGTTTGGATGTTATGATTAATAAGGAAAATATTTTAAACTGGCATGACAAACCAATGCAAAAGCCTTTCAATGAGATGTGTTTAAATTGCTGCACTTAGAGTAAGCAAACTAGATTGATGTAATGTCCCCATGTAGACATGCCCTTGATCTGCTTGCCTTCCTGCTTTGATCTGAGATCAGGGAGCGAGATGAAAGCAGAGCAGAAGAGTGCTCCCTATTGTACCTCTGTAAGTGATCACATCTATCTTCATGTGATGCCATGGCAGCTGAGGCCAGCTCAGGTGCTGGAGCTGATTTCCCACAGTTATAAATGCAAAGAGACTGCGGGCAAGGAATTTCAATGAGGGGCACTTAATTTTGCAATTTGTTTCCAAGACTAACCAGCAGGCCCTGAGTCAGCCGACTGAACCTTTTGCACTGCCTATCCATTTAACCACATCTTTGGGAAGGGGTTGCCTTAGAGACAATGGTGAGATGTAGATCCTCTTTTCATTTCACAGCACAGGACACATTGTTAAAGTACATACACAAATTAGGAGTAGCTTCTTAAAAATAGTGTAGCTGTTATGACATAGAGGAAATGTGCAGAGTGTAATCAAACGTTATTGATGTGATGTATGGGGAAATGAATACATATTGTTGATAGATCTGTGTATACACAAAAAATTATTACTTGTTTTCTACTAGTAGAAAGGAACAGGAGTCATGGTCCCAAACATAGTGTTATAGGTGTCATATGGAAATATTGTCTTAATCTAAAAGAGTTTACAACACTGACTGTACATCTATAGTCATCCTGCTTGGCTGACTTGCAGAGATGCAGTGTGGGGTTTTTTTTACTCAAGATGACTTTTTTTTTTATTTCCTGGTGAATGCAGTGTGGAGGAAGTAGTAAAATCTTTTTCTTCTGAGTTTCCATGACCTGCTGGAAGCAGTAAAGTGTCAGCTTTTGCTGGAAAACAGCACTGCAGAAACACTAAATCACACCCTTTTGAAGAAAAAGCTGAAATTAACTCAATGTTTATAACTTCCATAAAAAGCCTCTTTTTCTGCTGTCCATGGATGAAATTTTCTGTTTACACACTCACACAGAAGTTAGCTTCATTCTGCACTTGATAAATTATTGCTGTAACTTCTTCATTGTTTATACAACAACAGGGAATTGCGCTTTGCAATCTTTAAAGACAACCATCCTTCACAATAAGAATCTTTGTCAATTCCAGAGATGGCATAAGACAACACATATCCTTTTAAAATTAGATATTTTATGGCCCATAACTGAATAAGGGTCAAAAGATTCAAGTATGTTATAAACGATTTGTTCATGCAAGCAAAATGGTATCACATTTACTTACTTAGTCTGTAGATTCTCTGTGAGACTTGTAGACTGAGATATAGAAAGAGAGTTAGTTTTATGTTTAGAAGAAGACTTATTAATATTACAAATTAGTTCCTTCAACTAAGTGATTTGTTTTCCCTTTACCACCATCAAGCAAACCTTTCCATGTCAAACTAGTAAGAACTGAATGAGAATTCGGTAATCTGATTTAGTCCATTCAGATTGTTCTTTCTATAGCAGTGGATGACAAGGGCTTCTGAAAATCCTCAAAATAATATGAATTGGAGGAACTCCCTATTCTATACTGAATTAAATGTAATTTTAAGTATTAGAGAGTAAAGAAAGATCTTGAACACACTAATTTTCTTATTTTCTATTTTATCGATTGGGTGCATGCATAAGGAGAGACGAGTTACTTGAAGGACATTAATTCAGTTTGACTCTGGCTATGGACTTTTTCCACAAGACTTAAACATCAGGTTTTGTTTTCTGGAGACCGAATCCTGTGGCTGCAAGAGCTGTCAGTATTTACTGCAGTTGCAAAAGCTGATTCTGAGTTTGCATGAGAATTAATAGCTTTCTACTCGGGCATTTCAGCATTTTTCATGCTTTCCACTGAATGTACATTCAGATTTCTGAGAGTGGACAGCACTAGGGAAAAGGCAAGCCCTTCTTTATTCAATAGAAGATGGATGGAAAGGAGGCAGCCAACAAAATTAGCTACCTCCCTGGAGGCTATGGAAAATAATCTCCATTGTACTTCAGAGCTGGACTTTTAAGAGCACAGACAGACAATTGCATGAAATTGGGCTGAATTATGAGTAGGCAGTTTAATAAGATGGACTACTGCCCACTGGGGAGAATTTTGGAGATGTGAAAAAAAATGATCTCTGATAATGATAATGGATGTAAAGATAACAGTTTATATTTGACTGAGATGACTTTCCAAGATTTTGGCCTTGTTTCTCTTCCTGAGCGTCAGAGTCATCTACATAGGAAAAAAGGAGAATTGCAAATAAAAAAGTATGTGTGGGAAATTTAAAAATGATATATACTTGCACTTTTACATAACATAAACAAGTCAATTTTGTGCAATTTACCTATTTCTAATCTGAATTGTTATTTAAAATATTTAAAATTTGCAATCTATATGCAGAAATCTAAGTCTAATAACACAACAAGTAATTCTAGATAATAGCTTAAAATATAATTCAATTATAGTATACTTTAATATAATCAGTTTGTACAAAAACACATTAAAAGAGACAATCTGTCTCATTAAAATTCAACAGACATTTAACTCAGCTGGAACAGGACTTATTTCAGCCTCATTCTCACTGAATTTTCAGATAGGTTACAAATACACAGACTTAAACAAAATTAAATACAAGATACTTTAAAAGCTACAGCACTGAAAATATTTGAGTGGCAGCATCTGTATATTTTTATGACATAATGTGTCATTGCCTTTTCAAATTTGAATAAATTATAGTTTTGCAAACCATAATTATATTGGATCGTACTTTATGGTTATACTTTGTAATGCTGAGCCAATATTAATCAGTTTCCCTAAATTTATATATATTTTCTCCTATCTCATGTTAGTACTTACATGCTTTGGGTAATTACAGACATCAATAGCTTTTATATGTGGTTGAGTGCCACTTTTACAATTCTATATATATTTAGGTCCCAACTTTCACACTGTGGTTCTCATCACAGCACTCTCAACTGAGCAATACTTTTTCACTCATTTACCACCTCAGAAACAGATCAGATTCTGTTAATGCAAGCATCTTCAATTTAAAGGATTACAGAAAGAGGAGATTATTTGTCAAGGCCTCTACCTGCCGCACTTCTGAAGACTAGAGCACTATGAATAATACTATTTGTACTGAAAATAATGAACTACAACAAAATTTTACAACTCTAATTTTACAACTTTAAGCATATGTTTCTTTCAGATCTCAATTAAGGCAGGGGACATGAGTCTCTGTAATGAGAGATGCTGTAGTCTAAAACCTGTCTTCAGGAAAAGTACATCTGCCTGTGTGTGTGGTATATATATATCAGCTGCTTTCCGAGCTCTTCTCCATGGAAGCTGTGTCTTTTAACATGGGTTTGAGCTATGAAATGCTGTACTAGTCATTTGAACACCTGTGCTGTGCTTGACTAGATTTCATAATAACGTTCTCCCCCTCTTTCCTGCAATTTCTTGAACTTTGAACTAATTCCTTGATAGCTTCATGTGAGCAAAGGATCACATTCTAATCAGCTTCTCTTACTGGTGAATAGTTCAGTGACTGGTGAAAATCCAGCTCTTTCTAGACCACAAAGTTGTCACTTATTCAATTTAGGGACTTCTTTCAGCATGCTTACTCATCCTCCTCTGCTGCCCAACTGGTAAATTTTTCTCCTTTTTTGCTTGTTATTCTGAGTTGTCTTTGTTTTGTAGATAAAAGAAGATGAGGAATGGAGATCTCCGTGTGCTCTGTTACAGTCCAAATCGGAGACAGAAGCAGAGCTGGGTTTGACTCCCAGTTTTCTGTTTTGTCTAGTAGGGCAGATACTTGAAATTTCCCTGTAGCTTGTTCTCCAGCAGCTGAGAGCAGCCTGCACATTGCCCCAGGAGCTGCTGGCTCTCGTACTTTTCAACAGTAACGAGTGCCTGTGATTGCAGTATTATCCCTAGTCCTTCTGTTTTTGCAAGAAGATTTAATTCTCATGGTGATCCTAGTAGCTCTTTTAAATTTGTGAGGTGGCTGTTAGACTTTACTGCTTCTTTTTCTGTTCTTTCCAAATGTAGATTTAATTATTGTAATTGAGATGCAACTACTTCAGCCATATCTGTTATGCCTAATAAATCAGGATCTTTGTCATTCCTCTCTGATTCTGTTTCTATGTTTCTCCTGCTCCCTATTGGTGTAAACATTTCCATGAATTCATAGTTTTCTCATTGTTTACTTTCCATTTCAGAGATTTTCCACTTCTGCTTTTTTGGTTGTGTTGAAGGTAGATGGGGTTTGAACTAGATAAGAAAGTTTTCATCATTTTCCATTTACTCTTCCTATCTCCTTTTCATTTGTTTGCAAGGATGAGTGTGGAAAACTGGTCCAGGAGCCTGTGTGTGGAAACTCATGACCTGAGACTTGAATCTGGACTCCTGTCCAGATATATTCCAGTATATCTGGGTGAAATTTCTCTGTAGTCATCGGCAGCTGTGGGTGACAAGAGGAAAGGTGAGCAAGTTTTGCATGACCTTTAGCTTTTACAATTGAGTTAGTCCTGGGGAGACCAAGACCTGTTGTAACCTGCAGCTACAAGGAAGGGTGTGGATGCTGACAACCATGAAGGAGCAAATGCAAAGAGTTTCACACACTGGGCTGTGATGATTTACCTAGCTTCCTCTCTTGGGAAACTGACCCTTCCTTCTCTGAGAAGAAAATCCTGTTTAAAAAAGGGTCGTAGCCAAGACAGCCAGGCTTAGGGAGAAGAGTCTGGACCTAAGGCTGTTCTGTGAAGTAACTGTGACATTGGCTGCAAAACTGTACGCATAAGAAGTAATATGGTGTCCTGTTTTTGTTAGGATAGAGTTAATTTTTCTTAGTAGCTAGAATAGCTGTGTTTTGGTTTCAGTATGGGATTTGTTATGAGAAGAATGTTGATAAGGTACTAAAGTTATTAGTTGCTGCTAGACATCCAAGGTCATCATGTTTAGTTAGTTTGCAAGTGCAAAGGACAGGGAGAGGGGAAGCGTAGCAATTAGCAAAACACAGAATTGGCATTTGGATGCCAATGAGATATTCCGTATCATATAATGTCATGTTCAGTATATTAACCAGGGGTGACTGGAAAGCTGGGGTATTCTCTTGGGTATCACTTGGGTTCACTCTTCTAGGTTTGTGGTTTCAGGACTGTCTTGGCTAACAGGGGACAGGCTGGGCATCAGTCAGTTGGTTGTGAGAAACTGCACTGTGCATCACTCAATTGTATATTCTGTTATTAGTGTTGTTATTATAATTATTTTATCTCAATTAGTAAATTGTTTATATCTCAACTCATGAATTTTCTTACTTCTACCTTTCTGTTTCTCACCCCTGTTCCCCAGGGCTGGGAGAGTGAGAGAGTGACTGTGTTTGACTGCTAGCTGAAGGATGAAACCACCACATACAGGCTAAATTTTCTAACAACAGAGATAGCATTTTTTTCCATAGAAAGAACAAATTACAGAGAAGCCTGTGTTTTTAGAATTAGTATCATTTTTATTTCTTATTCCACCCCCAAAATTTATCATTGAATGATTTGCTCTATACTCCTAAAATGAGAATCATTTAGTTGACTATTTAAGTTATTTTGCTAAGAAAGGAGATGTTTGTGGTTAATCGTTGTGGGAGAAAAGAGAAGATTATTGCTCTTATTGCTCCTTGAAGAGTGTTCCTAGTGCTGGACTCATTCTTCTCTTGGGTCTTGAGTTGCTTTTTTCTTTTCCAATCCACTCCACTCTTGCTCTAAAGGGCTGACAACCTAGACCTCAGTGGTTGCAGTAGCAACTCTGTAATATCTGCCTTTCAAACAGATGATTTATTTATTTTGAACACAAACCCAAGACATTACAGTAGGATTAAGGACCTGCAATCTGTCATTTGTGGTGTGCTGCCTTTACTGGGGTTAAATTCAGCTAGATTATAAAAACACATGACAATTATATAGCTTTTAAAAATGTGTTAAATGCTAGGTTTTATTGTAAAGGCAAATAATTCATTTAATTGAGATATTTTGTCTAATCACAGACATGTTAAAAAAAAGTTAAAAACAGAAAAAGCATAACATCCCCCTGAACTTTTTCATGTTTCAGTAATGGACCATTCATCTTAAGCCAAAAAGAGGTAAAACACGTCTGACTTTTATGTCATTTGCCTTACCCACAGGAGCTGCTTTGTCATGTTGCTAGCATTATATATATCATTTGTACCTGAGAGGAAAGAACTGAGAAACCAATGAATTGCAGCTACTTTTAAAAAGGAGCTGAAAATCAATAATAAATTATTGTTTTCTATAGCAGTTTAGGTTCCTCATGTGTCCCCTCTGACATGTGGATGTAGCTATAAATTAATTTAGTTTGAGGCTGTAAAGAATCTAACTTTCTCTGGACTGACTAGCTGATGTGCATTAGTGATATAAAAATAACACACCTTGGCAGGATAGCTTTTGAGGAGTGCAGAACACTGCAAGTTATTTTTATAGTTTAATGAGATATAGGCCCATACTTCCAGAGAGACACAGTGAGCAGAGCACTCTATAATTTACTGCTGTAAAATGATCAGGATTCATACTGTCTATAAAACATGAAAAACATTCTTCATTCCTTACCAATTAGATCATAGTTACTCTCGGCTCCTTTGAGCTTAAAAGAAAATTCTATCTGCTAGACATAAATGAGTGCTGCGGTTAAATTAAACCCTTCAACAGCCCAAATAGGCTTGAAAGAAATGCCTTCTGGATGTTATTAACATGCATATTTAAGTGCTATTTTTAAAATTTAACTGCAAGCCATAGCAAGCACAAATGTTTATAACAGCTAGTTCAAAACTGAAGCATTACTTTGAAAAGCATTTTCATTGCTGCTAATTTCTTCCCAATAATTGTATTCCAGCTTTTACTATTGCTGATTTTTTAAAATTCTATTTTTTTTGCATGTGATGACAGAAAACTTGCACTGAAGGCCCAAGATGTCATACTTTTCCAGCCTTGAAATAATACTCCCTTAAAATATGTTACATACCAATGCAAGGTTCAATTTCTCAAATACGTCTGATTTGATAAGTGAGCAATCCTACTTATTTCAGTGAGACCTCAATGTAGGAAGGTAGATGCATATTTGCAGAGTCAGTGCTTCAGTCTTGTGCTTCAGTTTACAGAGGCATCTGCTCACAGCACAAAATTACCTGTGGCTTGTCCTGCAGTATAGGGAGCACAAAGAAGTGTGAGGGAGCAGGAGGTGAGGAAAAGAACAGATAGCATAGGGTTGTGGTTTTTTTGTCACAGGTTGCTGGTGTGGTTAATCTTCTCATCTTCAGCACTCCACATTTTCAATTCTTTTGCAATTTGGTCACACTGACAAGCCACAAACACTGCTTGTTCCTTACAGGAAACATTGATTGCTAGACAGAAATGAATTCAGGAATGGCTGAGAGGTGACCTTGCAAGACTTCAAAATATCAAAGTGTGTCATTCTGATATGCCTGATAAAAGTGTCATTTAAATATCCATAGAAACTGGCTTTCACATTCAGCTCAGGGGCTTTGGTCATAAACAAAATACTGGACTGTGAAGGGATTTCAAAGATATACCTGATCCTTTTGATCTCTGCAGCTAATTCTTTCCCTCAACTCAGTCTTTGGGAAGGCTATTGAAGGTGCAGCTAAGCTAAATGTTCCGTGGGAGTGCTGTGATCTGTTTACTGCTTTGATGTTCTCTATAGGCTACTGCTTCCTGTGAACAAGGAGTGTGTGGCAAAACAGACGTGAATTCTCTCCTCTTTATTTAAAAGTTAAAACCATGTTCATCTCTGCATATGTCTATATTTGCCTGTGATAGAAGAGTAGCAAGCTTAACAGTCTTTCTTTCTTTTCTGATTTTGCACCAGCTGAGAGACAGATATTTTTCCAGCCTGTGGATAAAGGTTACAGTATCATTTAATATAGCCTTTTAATGATCATCACTGCAGAAGTGAGAGTTATCGTCTTATTACTTTATTATCTTGTTTAGGAACAGATTATTTGTAAAATGACATTTGGTTTCTCTCACCGTTAATATGAAACATTTTTTGTACCTTTTAAAATTTCACCAAAAGTTTTTGAGGAACATATTGATGTATCTCAGCACAATGCTATCAGAAAATCCCAGTTATTTAAATGTTTTTCCATAGCCTCATAATTATTGAGTAAATTAGCATGCAAAAAAACCCAACTCTACAATCCCCAAAAAACCCAACCAAAAACCCCAACAGGACCAAATGCAGTGATTTAAAAGTACTTGACACTTTTTGTTGATTAAATCTTACTAAAGGTTTTCAGGTTTTCTAAAGGATTGATTCAATAATATCTTCCTAAATTTTTGGTCTCTTTTTAATATTTCATTGGGGGTTTTTTTATTTATTTTTAGGCTTTATATCATCTACGATGTACAGCCTTCAGTAATCTTCCTGAGAATGTAAAAGTGGATCCTTTTCACTAGCTGCTCTTTTTTATAAAAGACATACGTAGGAATAAAAATGTCATTAAATTGGAATAACTGACTTGGAACAGCTAATGAAGGACACTGTTACTGTTATGTGAGAGTTTCAAAGCATTTTAAAGAGAAAGTTAATTGAGCCTACTCACAACCTTTGAGGTGAAGAGTTAATTAATATTCTCTTCACACAGGCCCCAGCTGTGAACAGTCCTGGACCTCTCCTGGACAGCAATACCAAACAATAAACAGCTGTGTGTTGTGTGACTAGATAGGACTAATGCTTCCTTTGAAGATGTGATCCTACTGACCTTATGAAAAATACAGTGCAAGGAGCTACCTTGGAGCAGGTGAGAAAGTCCTCAGAAGACAACTTAAGATGACCAGCTAGATAAAATTTCTGTTCACCCTTGCTCTCCTTTAGAACTCTGGTGAATTTGCCTTTGGGAACCAAAGTCACTGCTCTTTGTCATGTCAGCCCTGGACATGTGGCAGGTTTTATCACAGTAGGAAGAACAGTGAGAACAGCAGGTCCACATACTTCTGCTGCAGGTGCTCAGCCCTGGGTCATAGCCTCATCTTCGAGGACAGAGTGTTTTTGCCATTGTGTCAATCTCAGAACAGAAATGGTCAGCTTGGGCACAAATTTCCTTCTGCAGTAAATGAACTCTGCTGTAAGGACAAAAACATCCACTTTTGAACAGTTTTGCCCATACTCTTGCCTTTTGGAGAGCAGTCATGCTTCATGAAGAGTTCTAGAGTAAGAAATAAGCTTTTTGCTTGCTTTGGTTGTGGGGATGGTAAATTTGATCTCCCACTTACTCAAGCAATGTCCTACTGCTCTACTTCAAAGCAGAGTATTGGAACTCCAGGGCATTTTAATCAAGTGTCCTCAAAAACACTGTGCCTGTTGGCTGTGGTGGTTGTGGGTTCATAAATCATCAGATGATTCAATGCCACAGCCACCAAGGAGTTTATACAAGAGTGGAAATGGAGCAATCTGAGGAGTAACTCTTGTAAATGTATGTAGTCAGTCATATATACATTATCACAGCTTGCTCTACATTAACTTCTCTTTGGGGAAAAGAAAACAAATCTAAGTTGCCTGAAGCAGTGCAAATTGTGTGTGTGGAAACAGGGAGGTGAGGGGAGAGCTGTTTTTGAGGTCCTAATCTAAGATAAATATATGGTCAGACAAGGGACAAAAATAATTATGAGAAGATAATCTAAACACTGGACAAAGCAGGTATTAACTGATTGATTAGTCTCCTTTTAAGGAACACTGTGGACACAAAGTATAGTGCAGGGAGAATTATGAAAGCGATGGAAAGAAAGGTCTCTAATGTTTCAGAACTCAGCAAGCTCAAATTAAAGATGATGCTATTTATTCTATTGACTGAGTTGCACAGTAAGTGAGCTGCACAGTTAGATCAGAGAGTTAGAGATATGAGGAATTTACATGCCAGACAAATATGTTTTTTTCTGTTTTGAGAAGACCCTGTGGATTTGGAGCAAGCCCAGTCTGTCTCTTCAGTTAGCTAAGAACCAAATCCTAGCTGTGGGTGAAAAAGCACTGAACCTGCTACATTTGTATTTACAAGAAGGCAGATGTTCACGGACATTCAGGCTTCTTTGCATCCTGAAGTGGCCCTCTAGGGTCTCTGATGTTGTCTTGAAAGGAAAGGCTGGTGTACGCCTGGCATATAAGTAATGCTCAGTGTGTAAGTGAATATGTGGCTTCCCTTGTTAGAAGTCTACATAGTTTAAAGCACAGCATCATTTGTTGGCTATGTAGTCTGGCCTAAAGTCTGCATAGCTGTTAAAGCTGCAAGACTGCTGCCCTGGGGCTTCCTAAGCATTGTGGAGAATTTGGTTTCCCTTTTTTTCTCTATTCATAGATGCCTGTCTTCAAGGCAGAGTAGTGTGGGGACCTAGAGCTTGATCAGAAAATAACTGGGATAAATAATCTACTAGAAAGTTTCCAAGAGGCTATCCCTTCTCTTTCACCTCCCTTTGATTTTGATTTTATTCCTCCCTGTTTGTTCTGCTCCCCAATCTCACTCTCTCCTTCCCTGCCCTTTTTAGCTCTGTCCCTTTCCACCTTTTTTATTTATTCTTCTATTGCTGATATTCCCTTTCCTATGCCTCCTTCTTCCCTGCAGCCTTGTCTATGTCCTTATTTTATCTTTCATACCAAAATGTCTTATTTAATCTACTGTCTCTTGTTTTTTTTTTTTTCATCCACGTATCCTATCCTTTGAGTTTTTGCTTCCTGTCTCTATTTAGTAATGATGATTCTTCCTTTATGTGAGGGGATTGGAGACATACAGTTAAAGGACATTTGCTGTTACTCTCCTTTGCACACTCTCTCCTTGCTCTATTCACTCAGCAACTTTTTTCCATTCTTTTCTTCCTATCCTGTGCTGCACAACCTGAAGCTCAGTCCTTTGCCAATTTTCTCCAGGAGATTGTGGCAATTAATGTTTACCATTTTGTGGGAGATTTTTCTTTCTTCACTTGGCTTTCCTAGTTTCACATCCTCTTCTCCTGTTTCCCATGATTCTTCTTTACCTCTTATCCCTCTATTTTCTCCTCTTTCAGGTGAAGTTTGCTTCATAAGAAAGGAATGGAGATCAAAAGTCGGCTAAAATGAACAACATGCTTACCCACCCTTTACACATATTTAAACTAACTGTGCAAACTCT
>NW_010290640.1:0-27909 GCF_000700745.2 Antrostomus carolinensis | reverse complement strand
AGATTTCCCCTGGTTGTCTAGAAGTTCTTTGTTTTCCAGAACTCTGACTTCTAGTGAACAGAGGGTTTAATCTCTTAGTACAAGTTTATTTGTAATTCATTAATATCTTTGTGAAATGGACATCTGAAATAGTCGAAGGATGTTTCGCAATGGGGCTGGGGTACTGTAGCTGAAGTTCAGTGTGGGCTTGTACCACTTCTGAATCACAAGACTCCTTTGTCCAAAGGCTAATTTTCGTTCTGTGGTTCTATTTCATTTCTGTGCTGCATTTTCTGTATTGTCTGTGAAGCCATGTGGTGAGGGCCTTGATGATTTTAATGGAAAAGTGAAAGAGCTGGAGGGAAAGCAGAAGGCAAGACCTTTTTTTTAAATACATATTTTGGATAGTATTTTATAAGTCTCTCTACCATTGATTTTTACTAGGGTACTTGTACTTTTTTTTGTTTGGTTGGTTTTTGTTTTGGGTTTTTTTTCTTTTTTTCCTAATCCTTAAAAAAGGAGAATGATAAATGTTCTGGGAAGGTCTGCAGTGGCACGGCATGCATATTAACTTCTAGTAAATTACAGAAATTTCATCATAACTGAGTTGGAAACTTCTACTAGTTAGAAAATTTGCCTTCTGTGGAGTCACCAATAAATTGACTTCTTGTTGTGCATAGGAGTGAAGTATAATATAAAAAAGAAGAAAGCCAAAAGCAGTAAAAACACAAAAGATGAACTGTAGTGTCTGTGTTTGAAACACGGGTCTCAAGACTGACCTAGCACTCATTTTCTAACACAGTATGTAAATTAAAGCCTGTATATGATACTGGTTTTTAAAACTAGCAATTTTTTTTTTTTTCATAAAGTGAATCTTTTGTTTCAGCTACATCTCCAGGTCAAATAGTAAGCTATTGTGTCATATTCTTATTCGTTTTCTCTCCCTACTGCTCAGTGATAGGAACAAACTCTTAACACACTGCATCCTTTCTTTCTTCCTTGGAGTTAATTGGAGGAAGGTAAAGAATGAAGAATCTTGGTGCTGTTTCCCTGCAACTAAATGGACATGGGAGGTAGGACTCCTTTCCTCCTCAGTGCAGTGCCGAGGCTGGGGAGGGACCTTTACCTTCTGGACCAACATAAAATGGTACTCTTGACTATGGACAGATGAGCAAACTTATCCTTCCTGTGCATGATAAGTGTTAGGTTCCTTGACTTCTCTCATTACTTCAAACACAAGGACAAGTTGCTGCATATCAGTTGAACTGCAGTAGCTGGCTATGTGCTTACTTCTAGCTGTTGGCAAAGTAAGGTTAAAGACCTTTCATTGGACTTAAATAAAAGAGATATACACTGCCTCACATTTGCAGTGATGCTAAGAGCCAATACAGAGATTACTACACTAGAGCAGCTGATAGGAAATTCCCCATGTTATTGCAACTTGATCATGTAGCTGACCCCTTCCATAAAGACTTAGAGTGGTAAGACAGATCATAATGAGTTTTCATGTAAGCAGTATCCAGGATATCCTGGTAAAAACACCCCAGAAGTGAAGGTACAAAGGACAGCTTAATTAATTATTATTCTCCAAAGGTAAGAAAGGAAAATCGTCCCTATAACGGGAATGAACTAGGGTATATCAGCGGAGACAAACTCTGCTTTAACTTCACTAGCAAAGTTCCAAGACAGTATTGTTGGGCATTATGAGAGCTTTTCAACATATCCAGCCCTGGTTACAGGTCTATGTAGGTGTCTTTAAATTTCCCCTAAATAAAGGTGCTGCTGCTGCTCACTAGTTTCTAGTAGCAAGTTTCTAAAAACTCTGAAAATTATAATATATTTTTGCCATTCTCTGTCATTCACTCTGTTTAAACCAATCTGAGGCAGCACTGATTTTAACATGAAGAAATAACCTAATTTCAAAACAGCAAGGTTTTTAGGCATAAGTGTATTGTCCCAAGCTTGTGGAGTTACCAGCAATCATTGAAATTTAGTTGTTTTTCCTCCAGCTTGGCAGTCTTTCTCCTGCCTTTGGTGGGGGTTAGGAGTGATGCTGCATTGGGATTCTCACTGACATCCAACATAAACAATGCCTCTAATCAGTGCTACTCTGCTGGCATCACACATGGAACAGAGCAGACTGCCTGGTCAGCACAACATAGAGACTGCAGGAAAATGAGGAAGTGAGGGGGAGAGAGGCAGAGAAGATGCTGGAAACAAATTAAAGAGTCAAGCTTGAAAAAGCAGAAAAAGCAATCTTCAGGTATTTGTTGCAATTCAATAGGAATGTGGTTAGACTGTGCACTTCATGCTTTCTGTTTCCGTGAGCACTTCGTCATTCTTGTTTTATTGGCATCAGTGTCTGCAGCAGCATGTGCTTGAATTTGATGAGCTCAACTATTCAATGGAAGTATAGTCTGAAGAAAACTAGTGATGCAGAGGGTAGTTAACACAGATGGCCCCTCAAAGAAAACCACTTGAAAATTGGTACTGTATTCTGTATTGGAGGGTGATTTGTGACCACCCTGCAATTTTCAGACTATCTTAACAGTGAAAATAATCATAAGTTTTAAAATAACAAAATTATCTTGAAAATGTTGTATTTTACTCAATAAAATTGTACCAGAAAAAGTGTAGTTAATTACAGGGGATTACATTGAGGAAGAGAGTAAGTGAGCAGAAACACAAGGAAAAAGTACACATGAATGGGGAAGCTAGAGGCAGAAAATGTTAGTGATGTAACTGAAATTGAGAATAAACTCCTTAACACCAATGTAGTCTTAAGAAGCAGGCATTCTTTATTGCAGCACTGGAAGCACGGGGGATCACTCCACCTATTGTGCATACCTGATAGCACATGAAGTAAAGTTTATATTATACAAAATCATACATAATTGTTATATTTTTCTGGAATTATCATGCATATTCAAAAAAATGATCCGAAATAATTTTCATAAAACTCCATCTCACCACGCATGCTCATTAAGCCTTGAAATGCATCGGAGGTTTGCTTTTGAGACCACCACGGACTGCTGACCTAAAAGAAACCCCCCCCCAATGCCCTTGTCCCAAGGACTTTGCTCAACATGCTCTTCACCACATCCCAGTGGTCAGTAAAAACAGCTTCTATGAACATTAGAACAATAAATTTAAATCTCTACAACATTACAACAAAGACACATTGTTTTTAACTCTGATACTGAGTTAACGATTAGAATAGACTTAGGACTTTACAGTCCTTTCTTATTAAGGTCTTTAAGGTTCTTTAGCTCATAGCTAACAATCCTAACTTATACATTATGCTTTGTGATTTTTACTTAATCAAACCCAACTCTTCTATAAAACTTTGATTATTTCATCAGAGTACTTGCAACAATGACAAACATTATTCTTTAATTTATATAACAAAGCAATGCTTTAGGTACTGATACCCTTTATAAGACTGGAAGAATATGGGTGCTGAAGTGTTGACTCTACATGGACTGCTAGAGAATTCATGGTGTGTCATTAAATATACAGTTCTATCAGTCTTACCAGGCTAAGTTTAATGAGGAAAAATGCTTCCTCTCTGATCTGCAGCTCAGTTCCTGCAATTTCTACCTCAGGTCTTCTCTCAGCCATATAATACTCAATGAAAAAAAAACATTTAAAAAGTCAATTTAACATAAAACTAAATTTTTTATTAGTCCTTCCCAAATCACCAGGGACATTGTGAAATCCTGTTCCTATTTTCAGTCACAGCACTTTTTGTTTAGGCTATATTTCTTGCTTAAATACTATATTTGTACCTTTTTCTTTTCAAAAAGTGAAAGTCAATTATTTTTATTTTTTTAATCAGCGATTGATCTTGTGAACTAAAGCCAGTTCACTGCAATTACTTTAGCTCAGTAGCAAATGGGAAGAAGAGTCTCTGTGTTGATGTTGCGTGCCAAGAAGATTATGCTTCTTTAAAAAGATACATTGTCTTGCTCTTGTGTGTGGAAGGATGATTCAAAATTATTTCATTATATATCAAAGGCTTTCCTCTGTCTTTAGATCTTTATCAAATACTTTTGTGAGACACTTTCAGAAGGTTCTGACTTAGGGAAGGTAATAAGATGGTTCCCTTTGAAGAAAATCTATACCCACAAATGAAAGAGTATGTGCTTTTGAAATGCCGTTAAGAAGAGTTTTTATACTGATACAGAGGACTGTTAGGGAAGAATATGATCTGCTTAGAAGCAATTATCATTTAACAGTTTAAACAACAACATTCACAAAACACATTTAAAACATAGCTAGCTATGTTACAGTTATAAGGCTATAGAACTCTTTGACAAGACAGAGGTCTCACTTCTCAGAGTTAGAGACCATGTCTGCAATAGTCATAGTATGTTTACCGAATGAAAGGTATGTCACTTGGGAAAATTAACTTTAACACAACATGCATTTTCCTTAGGGGAACAATAATGCATAAAGAACCAACCCACTATTTTTCAGCCATTGGAGAGGAGATTAAAAGAAGAGATAGCGCTAGCAGTAACGGCTGGAATTTTTTCTTCCCACTAATTCCAGGTTGGCTTGTAAATAGTTT
Organism: Antrostomus carolinensis; assembly: GCF_000700745.2. Classification (NCBI taxonomy): domain Eukaryota; kingdom Metazoa; phylum Chordata; class Aves; order Caprimulgiformes; family Caprimulgidae; genus Antrostomus; species Antrostomus carolinensis. The sequence goes on along the minus strand of NW_010290640.1, from coordinate 23,357 downwards.
GGATCTGTTGTGTTCCTCAGCTGACTATGTACAGGGGTTAAAGTGACTGTGAAGAAGATGTATTGTCCAGTAGTCCATGTATGAGTTCCAGGATAGATGTTGAACCAGTGAGCATATGTATCTCTTGTTCCCACTTACAGATTCATTAGCCCCAAAATACGTTAAATAAAGTAGAATAGGGTCATTAATATCTATTTTTCATTTCCATTTAATGGACATGTTTCAAATTTTGTTGAATATACAGCTTGTATTTTTTAATGGGTCCTTAATTCTTGTTTAGGGTGTGTCTACATTATCAATTTGGTTTGGGGCAGCAGCATGATTTTGAAATAATTCCTCTAATTTTTCTCCATTTGCCTCTTGATCTGTTGGGTCTATAAGTGGTTCCAAGAGCACAAATTTTATTTCTGTCAGCAGAAGCCGATGTACTTTCATACACACTGGAGATAAAAGGTCTCAAATCCATGTGTGGGACACTAAAGTCCTCCAGGGATGAGTGACACATGCTTGTCACTAGAAGACTCTCAAATCCCCCAGCTCCTGTGAAACAGCAGGTGGTTCATACCCTGTGTAGAGGACATGCACTGTGTGTGCTTTCCCATTTGCCGTTGACTGCCAGTCCTCTGCTGATTATCCACCAACAGATACACCTCTCTGCAGCCCCTTCTTTGGCTTCCTACTTTTTGGATAGAAAGATGTTTTCTTGCTTTGTGCATCCTATCTTTTGCTCCATCCCTCCTTGCTGCACCTTTTTCTTTTCTTCCATTTTATTTCTGCCAATTTCTTTTTAAAATGGACTGCTCTGTTTTGATAAATACTCCTTCCACATAGCATAAAATTCAAAGATGAGAATTTAAATGGGATACTTTCATTGCTGTCTTCAAAAACTTCACTGAAATCCACAGATAAGACAGAGCCAGACTGTTCTCAGAGATGTACAGTGGTAGGATACGAGACAACAGCAAAGAAAATTCTAGTGAGATGCCAGGAAAAAATGCCATGAAGATGTTAAAACACTGAAGGGGGTTGCCCAGAGTTGTGGAGTTTCCAACTTTGGAGTGGTTCAACACTTGACTGGTCACGGTCTTGAGCACCTTAATGTGTGTTGGCCCTGCCTGGGTTGTAAAGTTGGATGAGGAGTCCTGCAGAGGTCTCTTCCAAACTGTATCATTTTATGAAAGATAAGTTAATATCACTCTTGAGCTTGGGTATGCTTTTGGTTCTCCTTGAATTGGACTTCAGTGAACACATGCTCTATTTTTTGCAGTCTGCGGCCTAACTAATGCTCACAGTCTCTAACATCTGCTTTTAGTCCACCAGAAGCAGTGGTAGTATGCCTTGAAATAGGATGGTGGTTTTATGTATTTAGTGTGCAGTTGGAGGTATGTAAAAACAAAAAAATGAAACCAGAAAAACACCCGAAAGCAAAAAAAATACAAAAAGAAAACCAACCAACCCATCCCTCCAAAACAAGACAAGACACCCAAGCCCCCAAAATGTTACTTAGAAGTGCAGGATATATGTAGACAGTACAAAGATACATTTACTTGCAAACTCATTTAAATCTGTTAGTTTTCCTGACCTTTAATTTTCTATGGATTTTTTGACAACTTTAATTCAAGAAACCTATCTTCAATGATTTGTAGCTACAGGTTTTAGATATGAAAGTACAAGACGCATATTGTCACTCCTAGCAGGAACGTGGCTCAAAGATTCCTCAGAGATACCATGGGAAGAAAATTTGTTTGTTTGGGTTTTAACTTTGTTTAGACCAGTGTTTGGCATTAGCTTAAACTATATGGAGATTTCCAGAAGTTTAAATAGTTGCATTTAAAAATCTCATGCAGTGAAGGCTTTGGTAGCTCTAGAAGAGCCCTGGATGAGAGATAACCACTGTCAGATAAAAAGGCAATTGCCTCAGATGGAGATGAAGAGCAATGTAAAAACGCAGATGTGGGATACAGAGTAATAAAGTACATCATCACCTGAAAAATACTTTACCTGCCTCAAAAGATGACTGCCAGCAGGAAGAACAAAGTTCCTTACTTTTGAAGTAAATTGGAAAATTTTTGCTAGTCTCATGGAAAATGAGATCTACCTTAAAAAGTTTGTCCCAGCAAAGCTGTTAAGCATTTGTCTCACTTAAAATCAGTGAATAATTACATGCACTTTTATGGACTAGGGCCAAAGAATAATCATGTTGAATTAATTATAAATGCAACAGATATTATGGTGTAATTCCCACAATTGCACACACTGAAAATAATGGAATTGTTTTTCCTTTCTTTTCTGATTTTTTCCTTCTGAAATGTTGCTGCTGTGCTTTTGCTTTTATATCACCTATATTTTATTCGGTGTTCGTTTCTTTGCTGCTTATCTTCGGAAAGTGTGTTTTAAGACTGGATGCCACACAATCACTTTAGGTATTTTGTTTGAACTGATGTCAATAACTGCCTGAAAGCTTTACTCTGAAATGTGACATAAACGTACATCGGCTACAGCATATTTGTATCTCAGACCGTTAGTATGTCATTTTAGCCTTCTGATGTTAGAAAAAGGCAACATGGAAAATAAAACTTCTCAAATCCTAAAGGAATAAAAATATTTTTATGACTGTCCCCACAAGTATATCTAAATGACATTTTTGTAGATATTAGCAAATACTTCTCTTGCAAATAAAAATAATTGCAAAAACTTCAGCTTTATGAGTAGATCTCAGGCATCATGTTTTATGAAATATATTTTTTTATAGATAATGTACTTTAATTAGTTTGGAGACCTTACCATCTGTACTATGGGAAAAATACCTTAATTTGTCTTAATTATTCCTGTGATTCACAAGTTATGACCATTCTCAGGGATAAAAACAAATGCAAGTTCTTCCAACAACAAAATGTGTGCAGTGGAAATATGGAACCCACACAGCAGTATTAAAGCAACCAATGTCCTGAAAAGAGAAGATCAGTAGGAGCACCAGGGAGCAAATATACTGCATTCAATTAGAGAGTTGGAGTGGTTTGGTTATATACTGTAGTGGATAAATATCCCAGTAATTAAGCAGGAATACTACAAATAATTTAGATGGAAATAATGGCAAAGTTGTGCTCTGGGATATCACAGGAAAAGTAAAAATCTACTGGGAAGATGTTGTATGTTTTTGGGAGTAACATGCTGCGGACTACCTGGCAGCTGCTTGCAGAGTGCTGGTGTCCTTCTTTAGAAGCATCTTCTTCACAGCAGGTTGAAGTCAGCAGCAGAGGTAAAGCAGAGTCTCCATGTTAAACATCTTTTATTTAGGAGGGACAGTCACAGACAGAAGAGATGCCCAAGGCACACAGCAGGTCAAAGCAGGGGAGGCTGTCTGGGTGTTGGTTCCTGCAGTGTTTTCTTCCAATGCAGAAGTAGCAGACCATTATGTGTGGCAAATGCATTTGATTCTCCCCATCAGTTTTTCATTTATGTGAAACCTGTAACTGCAGTTTTCTAGTACTGAAACTGGAAGGAGACTGCCCTGTGCAGAGGGTGCAGGTCCGGTCTGTGGAAGCCTGCACATGATGCCCTCCAAACTCACATGTGAAAACACAGCAGTGATGTAGGAGGATTTAGGACATCTCTTTACTTCCTAACATGGATGCACCTTCCAATTTGCTTGTACTGAAGTAATTTTGTACACCTTCTTTCCCAGGGCATTGCTGCAGAGCTGGGAGGGGAAATGAGCTTTGCACCCCACAACACTCTGCCAGTACCCAGGAATAACTCTGCTGTAGCACCGGCAAAGAGAGCAAGGGCTGAGCAGAGCTGAGAGCAAGCTTATGCCCTGCCAGGGACTGGTCTTTGGGGATTCACTTGTGCCAGTCTCCAGGGCACTTTGCTTTCTGGCGTCTATCACAGTAGCTGTTATTCAGATTTCCTCTTCTTTCTCTATTCTCTTTTTCAAATTACCACCTCTCATGGTCCGTGGTATCCACTTTCTACTCCTTTCCAGCCTCTGGTTAGATATTTCTGTTTTCCAGCATATACATTCCTGGATGTGGGGTGGGAAGATCATCAGGGAAGTGGGAGACACAGGACGAGCTCAATGGTGGCTGCAGCTCTTCCCTAGTACAGGAACCACACACATGTAACTGCATCAAAACTGGGCATGTGCCATCCACCCTAGAGTCCAGCCACCAGGAAAATCTGTTCCAATGGCCAGTACCTCTGAAAAACTCAGACCATGGATTCATGTGTTCTGATTCTCAAAGTAATCATAGAATCATAGAATGGTTTGGGTTGGAAGGGACCTTAAAGATCATCTAGGGTTGGAACCCCCCTGCCATCAGCAGGGACACCTTCCACTAGACCAGGTTGCTCAAAGCCTCATCCAGCCTGGCCTTAAACACTTCCAGGGAGGGGGCATCCACAACTTCCTTGGGCAACCTGTTCCAGTGTCTGACCTGGAAATCTGAATTTTAAAGGATCCAGTACCAGAACTTTTTAATAAGCAAATTTTGTAGTTTTTAAACATATCAAGACTTGTAAAAACTACCTATGGCTCAATTTATGATTCTTTGAATATTTAGCAATATTGCTCTTGGCAGGTAACCCTGTCTAGCATTCATTGTCTAGCACTGAGGAGACTTATGTACCTTATTTACAGCAGGGGACTTAAGTCTGATGTGGCTCATTCACTGTGTCTTTTCTTCTATAGTTCTGTCCACAATGTCCCTTTCTCTGTTTTTACACTATATAATGGTCTATTTTTGAGGCGATTTTCAAATGGCTTAAGAAAATCTAAGTAAATTCTATCCACTCGGTTACTGCTAGCAACTCCTTTAAAGCACAAACAACTTACCACAAAAATCTGATATTATCTCACTTTTAAACTCCTTTGACCTTGAAAAATTAGTCTTATCCTGGTCTTGTACTCTTCTATCCTTAATTAGGCTCTCAGTCCATTTTCATCAGAACATAGATTTTGCTTGCGTTTTGCTATAGTTTCTAAAACACCCTTTGTTCCAGTTTCAAAAAGAAGTACCTGATTAATAATTTTGCAATTTCTGTGAATACTCACTGTTTCTATGGATGCAGCACATACTGTATCATTGCCAGTGTTGTCACTGCTTAATGCTGTTCTTCTCTGAAATGTCAAAGGACTTCAGTTTCTCAAATTTGTCAGTAATTTTCCTCCCCATAATTTAAATATTTTTCAGGGCAAGGATCCTTAGTTTGTCCTGTGCTTTGTGGTTAGAAATTTCCTTACATCACATGGTAAAATGTGGGTTATGGACAAGAACAACTTTATTTCTAATTTTAATTTCTGCTTTAATGAATGTTTATGCCTCTCATTACTAGAAGCTTGAAAACCTTATATTTTCAAATACATTTATAAATATTTTTTGCTTTGATATGAACCCTTAATTTCTATTTTTTTATTACTTTGTCATAATTTTTCAGGTCAAATTTGTAATTCGAATATTATCAGCAGTGAACAAATACAAAAAATTGTTACTGGGGTTTGAGTCAGGTAAACAGAACAACATTTAAACAATTTTTTTTTAATTTGGCTATTTTAATGTTTTAGGCCAACTCAGGCAAGAGACTTTCCCTTTCGAAACTGATGACTGAACATTGAGTCTGGTTTGGAGATTTACCACATGTTTTGTACCATATAACCATCTTTAACTCTTTACCAAGGTTTCTTATCAATTTCCCTAAAAGGAAGGTTGGACAAATTTTCTAAAGTACTGAAATATCAGTTTGCACATTCAGGTCCCAAAACTTAAGTTTGTATCCTAAATAATTTAATATGTCATCTAAATGTGTTAGAGCTATGATAGAAGTACATTTATTTGAAGTTTTCCTTTGAAAGTAGGACAAAAGCCCAGCATTCTTCTCATTCTTCTGCAGTACCTTTTACTTGTCCGTGATATCTAATTTGAACTCTGTTATCTGCTGCCCTTTAATCCTCCATTCTTTTTCTTAAGAAGACTTTTCTTCATCACTGTGATCTCAAAATAAAAGTCCCCAAAAGATATTTTTAATTTTGACTTAGAAAACATCTGAGCTTCTATTTTGAAGGGAAAAAAAATGCAGAAAAGTTATTTTTAGTTTTTGTGTCACTTCAGAAAATCAAGACATGAACTTCATTTTTATCGTCTTCCTCTGTAGTCACAGTTCCAAAACAAACCTATTCAAGGCAGTCCAAATGTAGGATTAATTTTAAAAATGCAGTATAGAAATGTCATGCTGGTTGCCAGAAATGTTTGAACAGCTCTGAGGACCAAACCTCCCTTAGACTTAAGGACCTAGAATTCAAACTTGGAGTGCATATAGTTAAAATATATAATTGTTATGCTATTAAGTGTATTTTCAGACTGTTGTGCTAGAGTTGCAAGTATCTGGGAAGACTTCTGAAAGAGACTTCTATTAAGACAATAGAGCACCAAAATATTTAATGTCTCAAATGGGGTGAGGTTAAAAAATCAAACCAGATTAAAATATTTGGATCTTTTGCAAGAGCTGCCATGCTTTACGACAGCTCACTTAAGCTAGCTTGATTAGTGGCTGATGCAGCAATTCATGGGCACACAGGAAATTCAAGGGGCGACTTAATTTTGGGTGGTAGCAGCACAGAGTGCTTTTCACAGGAGGCTTTCCAAATGATTAAAGCATCTCCTCTCATTCCCTCTCTCTTCCTTTGCTGGTTAATGGGGAAGAAGGACAAGCTATACCTTTCCCCATTGCTGCTGTCTTTGAAAGGGGAAGTGTGTGCTTCTGTACATGCAGTCATTATGAGGAGGCTCCATGAGGATATTGTTCACTGTAAGCACAAATAAAAAACAACAGCCTTTGATTGTCAGCAAGTCTTTATTTTTAAAAATCCTAGTGCTAAAGCTTATTATTATAATAATTGTTATTGTTACTATTATTTTTATTATGCTTTTTAAGGCATATCAAGATGCTTCCAGTCCTGCTAAGTCTGGGGAATTAAATGCCAAGTAAAAGGAAAAGCTGTGATGTGGGCTAGGAAAACACAGTGATAAATCTGACCAGACTCTGTTCAGAAGGAAATTTATGTCCTAAGAATAAGCTGTGAAAAACTTGAAACAAATAAACGGTTTTGATAATTCAATGAATAATCTCTGAATCTTTGTTATATATGGGCCACCCACTTATTACCTCGCATGTGTACAAATAGAAAGCTGAGCCTCGTGCAGAAAAGAAATCTTACTGTGATTTCAGACATATCTGTTTCCAATCTGGTTTCGTTTACTGGTTCCCACTTTGTTCCAGCTAACTGGTCTGGAGCTGAATTGTCCGTTGGCCCCATTGTCAGAATGACAGCATGAAAAGGGAAGCATGTGGGTTGTAATAATAATGCGGTACATGTGCAGAAGGTCAGAGAAGCAACAGATTAGCATTCCAGCAGATGATTTCCCTAGGGACAGTTCCTGAAAGTATCAAAGGCCAAAGATCATGACACTGATAATGGGTCCAATGTTGTTGGGAAAATAGTTGCTTGAATTTGTCAGTTGTGGGGGTAAATGCTTTTTCTCTTTTTTCATTTAGGTAATGAAACCCACTATGAACACTGAAAAATTAGTTCCATAAATATTAGTCTAATTATATAGGTAGTAATAGTGTTTAAATCAAACAGTTGTCCAGTCTCCATTTTTTTCAGGTATGAAAATGAAGGAGAGTAAAGCTAATGGTTTAACTGAAGAAGTTTTCTTTGTGACTCAAAATTTTGGCATGGAAAAGTTCAGGAAATATGTGAAACCTTGTTTATTGCAGGCAGTACACAATGGATGCTATGGTTCATTTCCTCCACAGGAAATGTAAAAGGTGGGAAGCCTGTGTGGATGAACAAAGTGCTCCTAGCCAAACTCAAACAAAAAAAGGAAGCATAATGAGGGTGGAAGCAGGGATAAGTAACCTGAGAGGAATACAAAAATATTGTCTGAGCATCCTTGGATGAAGTTAGGAAAGCTAAAGCCCAAATGGAATTGAATTTGGGCAAGGACATCAAAGACAACCAGAAGTGCTTCTGTAAATATGTAGATGACAAAGGGAAGACTAGGGAAAGGTGTGAGCCCATTGTTCAATGAGACAGTTACACAGGACATGGAAAAGGCTGAGGTACTGAATGTCTTCTTTGCCTCAACCTTTACTAGCAAGACTGGCCTTCAGGAATCCCAGGTCCCAGACACCAGGGCAAAATGCTGCAGCAAGGAAGATGTACCCTTACTGGAGGAGGATCAGGTCAGGGAATACTTCAGTAAACTGGGCATATGTGAGTCCATGGGCCCTGATGGGATACAGTCACGAGTGCTGAGGGAGCTGGCAGATGTTATTGTGAGGCCATTCGCAATAATCTTTGATCAATGATAGCAATTGGAAGAAGTACCTGAAGGTGGTAGAGCAGCTAATCCTAGAAACCATATTCAGGAACATGAAGGACAAGAAGATCACCAGGAGTAGTCAGCGTGACTTCAACAAGGTGAAGGGCCACAAAGATAATGAAAGGACTGGAGCATCTCTCCAATGAAGAAAGGCTGAGAGAGATGGGTCTGTTGAGACATTAAAGACCCGCCTGAACACCTTCCTGTGTGATCTCATTTAGGTGTTCCTGCTGCAGCAGGGGGATTGGACTAGATTATCTTTTGAGGTCCCTTCCAATTCCTAACATTCTGTGATTCTGTGATTCTCAGGGGGTAATCTCCTCAATGTAGATAGATACCTGCAGGGATGGTGGAAAGAGGACAGAGCCAGGCTCTTTTCAGTGGTGCCCAGTGACAGGATCAGAGGCAATGGGCACAAGCTGAAATACAGAAGGTTCTTTCTCAACATCAAGAAACACTTTTTCACTATGAGGGTGACCAAGCACTGGCACAGGTTGCCCAGGGATGTGGTAGAGTTTCCATCCTTGAAAGTATTCAAAAGCCACCTAAACATGGACCTGTGCAACTGGCTCTAGGTGGTCCTGTTTGAGTAGAGGATTTGGACCAGATGACCTCCACAGGCCACTGCCAACATCAAACATTCCATGATTCTGTGATTCTATGAAATTATAGTACTTCAGCAAAAATGCATTTCAAAAGTTCTCTAGTGACAAAAGTCACTGGAGAAAACAGCTTTCTGGGCTTCAAATAATGTGATCCATCTTGGTAAGTTAAGATATTTTCTCTATCTGCCAACCTTGCTAAACCCGAAGGGAGGTCTGAAATTCAAGTAGTGAATGCTTTAGTAGTGAAAAAGGTGTTTGAAAATGATTGAGACTAGAAACTGCTAATGGACACTTTTAATTAGCTTAGGGTACCAAGATGAAAGTGTCAGCCCTTTTCATGCTCCTGGCTGTTTTCGCCATATGTGGTATTTCCTTCCCCCACAGATGGGACGTAGGTGTGCCTAACCAATACCTCATTACACAGAAACAGAAAAACTGATTCTCAGTTCATTTCAATATATGACATATGGGCTGGAGTGAGCAGCACTAATATGCTCAAATAGCCTGAAGCAAGTGGTTTAATAGATTTCATAACTACTTGATGAGTCTGAACACAAAAAAGGGACCAGGGGGACTGTGGCAAGAAGTACAGGAGGAAAATGAAGCAGGGACATACAATGAACCAAAGGTTTTCTCCTATTTCTTAAAATATTGCTATGTCTGCTCTGCTGAATGTACTGTTTCTCTTAAAATCTTCTGGAAATACTCTTACGAAGATTCAAAACACAGCCACAAATCATTTATAGGAGACAAAAAACAGTAAGTAGTGTCAGCACAGAGGGATATATTTTACTTGGCTGTGCCAGGAGGAATTACAGAGAGCTGTGATGAGTGGAATATAAAGTAACATAAGTTGCCTGTTGACAACAGGGGTTGAAATTATAAAATGTAAAACCAATATATTTCCCTAACAGTATCAAACAACTGGGGTTTTTTATATCTAGTAGCAGAATATAATGTCATTTTTCAGAGCCCCATAATTCTGTAAGCATGTTTAAGTAAATGCTGTTATTTATTTTGATTGTTTATTTAGTTTCAAGTATTACATAGATTGTGATGCACTGAAATGCAAATACAATAGTGGTCAGCATTTTTTTGAAAGTTGCTATCATCTATTGTTTTCTGGTCTTAGCTTTGGTTTTGGTCATTAAGGGGATTGCACTTAATATACTAAAATAGCTAGTAATAGTACCACCCTCTTATGAATCATCATAGAGCTAAAAATCCTGCAGAAATCTTTTTTTTTTCATGCTATTAAAAAATCTAATTGTAAAAACAAGTCTTTATGAAGAACCAACAGCAGTTAAATTAAAATTAGAGCTTTTCGAGTGACAGATGGTAATAAGCAAGTCAGTTAGATGACGGTTTATGTGAGAGACATTATAGGTGTTGTAACTATTGACCTATGTTAATGTGGTTACTCTGGCAAATAAAATACAGGAAACAAAGCTACCTTGCATGACTTTTACCCTGGCTGCTGATTAACAGAATATCTGCTCAGTTGCCAGATCTTAAACCTTTACCACCTTGTATTTTCTCTCTCAGTCCTTCTTGTACCTGTTGTGCCATTCCTATTGCTGTTCTCTCAATATGCTTATTTACTACCGCTTTGACATTTTTGGTAGGGAACCTGATTCTGATGAAGAGAGCTACTGGGGTCAAGAGGAAACAGAGGTGGTAGGGTAGGTATTTATCTCCTCCTGAAAGAGGTGAATGAATCTTTTGTCTACAAGGTAGTCTAAAGGTCTTGTACAAAATGGTGACAGAAGGAAATAAGTTAGGGCGATAGGAAAGGCAGCAGGGATAGTTGCAGGGTTTGCCATCCTTATAAGCTAAACCCATCACCCATAATTGTAACACTGGCAGACAGCTAATAATCTGTAATCTGGCAAACAGTGATTAAAGTGCAAATGAAATATGTGGAAATGGCAAATACATTTGAAAAAAATTCAAGCTTGATTTGTGAAATACTCTGCTTCAAAAAGATTTCAAAAAGAGCAAATTTTCCCATCTTTATTAGTATTTGCACTGGGATGTGCAGTTAAGATACAACTGTTACTGTGGTTCTACACCCTATTGCTTTCTGCCATGTTGTTTTGTGTTGAATAAAGCTGGCATGGCTTTTGGGTTGTTGACAGCTGTGGGAAGTATGCCTGCACTAGAGAAATGGGCTGTTTGTAAATGAACCAGCAGGATTACAGCATTTCCTCGGTAATTATGATGGGGTGATTATGATACTCTCTGGCAACATCTCTCCTAGTTAACCTATGTTATTCTTAAAACCAGAACATAGGAATGGCAAATCTAGTCTTTTCAGGAAAGTGAATGCTGACTGTCTGTCAAAGCTTAACTTTTATAATTGGCTTCCTGTGTAGGGTCAGGTGGTTGTAGGGTGCATGGTAGTGTGGTGAATGGCATTGCAAGGCATATTTTTAGGTAGCCACATCAAAAAGCAGTGAGCAAATTCAACACTTGTGCTCCCTAAGGGGTGCCTGAGCTGTTAATGGAAGATGCGCCCATTGCCAAAAGGTATTACCTGGGTCCACTGGCATAGCTTATGACATCATGTAACATATACAGGTACCAGTATATGATTTAATTTTTTAGTCCTCTGGATTCCTTCAAAATTGGAAAAACAGAATTTATTCCCTCTGTATTACTGTAATGATACATCCCCCTTCATATTTTCTCTCACTGCTGATTGCTCTTGCTGCACATGACTTTCGTCTTACTTTCTAAAACTATTCCTATATTCAACGAAGATGAAGAAACAGAGTCAGCTGCAGTCACAGAAATTTCAGTGCAAATATTCACAGTCTGCTTTTTGGTGACTGAGATCCAGCTGGTGTTGCACGTTGTACTTAACAACAGTCCAATGACATTTGTGGTGTTTATAATTGCTGTTACAGCTTTCTGTAAGTATTTTTTTTTTTTTTTTTTAAAGAAAGGTGAACTCTTTAGTGCATGCTGAACTAGCAACGTTGTTTTTGCTGTAACCTAGGTTGTGACAAACAAACCGTTGTATAAAGCATAGTTCTTAGCCTGCTTGTTGTCAAACAAGGAAGTTCCTTACATAGATGGGGGAAATTAAACATATAGGCATAGTCCATATTGAAATCCCATATTGAAATCCCACTTCTTTCAAAGTAGCCACAGCACAGTTATTAGACCTCTCATCTAGGACACTATGACTGAATAACTAGTTGGGAGGGGACAGAACTTACTTCAAATCTGTAGTGGGGATAAAGAAATACAATAAGAATTGATCGATAAGTTTTGGGAAGTATGTTTAAAAGATTATTTTAGCAGATCATGTTCCCTTTCAGAACACTTTGAGTAAGTGTCTTGCTAGGAAAAGTACTTGGCTTTGTCATCAAACTGTGGGATGGAAAAAAAATTTCATCCTGCTGCATGTTTAGTTCATTGTCCAGGCCATTTAAGTGGCTGTGGTATATCTGGTCTGAAGACAAACTAATAGCAAGGCCACCTGGTTCTTGGGTGAGAACTTTAATTGCTGACCTAGTGGTTGCTTTGGACTAAATGAGGTCTTTATGGACATGATATGTGATTTCCAATTTTACCTGAAAAAATACAATTATTTAATAATATATTTATATAAAAATAACATATATATCTCCGAAAGATTCTGGTTTCATCCTGATGTGAAACAGGATAGTGTCCCACACGGCAGCTTCCTGTGAATAATGTTTGGTGACAAATGTATTTGTTATTTTCCCTTGTTTTCCTGTTATGTTCAGGTAGATTTGGGCAGAATGAGTCAGCAAGGTGATGCCCACAGTGAGCTCAGCACTTACACTCCACCTGAGAAAGAAAGCTTTAGCCAACAAGAGAATAGGAAGATGCATTAGCAGATATCATGTCTAGCAAAATACTGAGGAAATGAAATCAGATTAGAGGAAAAAGGACACATGGTCTCCTGCATCTGCTGAGAAGGAGAGAGGACTGCAGCAAAACACACAACTCGCAGACGCAGCAATATAAGATGTGTATCTGGCATACAGGACCCCTCATCTTGCATTTCTTCCTCTTCCATATTAAACTTGTTAGTGTTGTGTATGCATTGGGATATTCCTTGTGTTAAAGTTTTGCCCAAACAGCTGTATATCCATCCTGTTGAAACTTGCTGATGGAGCACGTCTTCTCAGATCAAACCCCTCAAAGACAAAGTTGTTTTATGGTTTCCTGTAGTGTTGCAGAAGGCTACACGGAAGACCAAGTACAAAGGATATTCTTCAAAAAACAAGTTTTTCTTCACTCACTACATCAGATCTGCTGTTAGTCTTATCTGGGCTTTCTGCATAAGACTTAGTTATTTCTGAACCAGACAATTTGAGTGTTCTTCAATTTTTCCTTAACCCATTTACCTATGCCAAGGTTACTTGTGTTTCACACCTTCAATTTCTTATTAACTGTAGTCCTGTTCATAACCTGCTGGTATCTCAAATATTTTGTTTACTAATATTCCTTACTACTGAGTTCAGCTAGAAATGGCTTTCTTCACCTGCCTACAACATAGCCAGCACCAGCACCCATGTGCCACCTGGCAATAAGCATTTAGGAGCTGACACGGGCTAAGGATTGATGCAGGCTGAGCCTAATTGCTGTTAATGGGAAACAGGGCACTTTCTGGGACCTAGGACTTCACTCGTTCCTGTGGAAAGAGGAGATACCATTTTTAACCGGTGACAGCCTGTAGCAAGCAGACTTGACAGACCTTCTAAATAGTGACTGAAGGATCATAGTGGAAGGTCTATTTGTACCATGTGAGCTATTATGCCAACGACAGTTGCCTTTATTGGCAGAGTGCCAGGGAAGACTGGCAGTGTGGAGGACTTTTTGCTGAAAGAAGATCTGAACTATTAAACTGATGTTTTATTGCTCAGACTTTCAAAGAGTTTGCAGAGTGCTTGGAGTCTGGCCAAAGAAATACATTCATTAAATCAATGGATGGACAATGTGATATTTTAGTAATATGTTATATTTCTTTGGCAAACTGTGAAAATATAGGACTTGCATCTCTCCTGAACAAACTGTCTTTTAAAGGGGCTTTCTTTTCTTGCCTGTCAGTTGCATTGTGTGCTAAATGTTGGCAATCAGTAATAGAGTGCAGATAAATAAGAAGAGAGATAGTCAGAGGAAATGACAAGACCCTGAGGATCTACATTCTTATTTTCCATATGTCCCTGGTGACTAAAGCCTCCAGATGTGTCTACACACAGGAGTTATTTCAGTTAAGTTAGTTTTAACCTTTTCCAGCTTGGACAGCTGGAGGAAAGATCTTAAGTGACTTTCTCAGGTTGAAAAGCAATCAAATATACCCTTCAAATATGTATCTGAATAAGTAACTGAGCACCAGCATAAGACACTGTGTGATTTCCATTTGTGTGGTGCAGTTTTGCTTCCTGTTAACATTGCCTGGAACCATGCTTGCCTCTTGCCACTGGAAAATCCTCATCCTATCATTTAAAAGCTCAGATATAGATTTAGATATCAACATACAAGAATTCCTTGTTGAAATATTTGGTTGCGATTTGGTGCTTGGAAATCAATTAAAAATTTGAGATCATGAAACCAATGCAACCAATTGTCCTGTTTGGATTTACTTGCTTCAGTTCAGTTTCAAATGACAAGCTTTTTTACTAATCTTCCATTTTCATTTAGGTACCATATGGCTGTAACACAAAATTGGCTTAGATGTGTTCAGAATCAGGCAAAGGAGGTGAAAGTTATTGGAAGTTTACATGGAACTGGCAAGCAGAGTGAAGAGGCAATAGGATTTAACTACTGGGTCGTAAATGGCCTTGAACAGAAAAAAAATTACATTGAAACAAAGCAGCTTCCCTTGAGACAAAAGATACTGAGCTAGCCTGAAAACAAATTATGTGCCTCAAGCTGCGGTAACTTTCTTTTTCTTTTGCTTTAGGAAATTGTCAAGGACAAGTACTGCTTGCCAAATAGCAGTTTGTTAGCTGTCAGCTGCACCTAAAAGTGACAAAACCAAAACCCAGTTTTTGCAGATTCTCAATAGTGGCCAGTTGTTAAGTTGAAAAGAAAGGAATCATCAGATGTTGCTTATCAAACAAAGACATAGTTTTCATGCTCAGCACCTCAAAGAAAACTTAGGTTTTCTGTTCCTAGGACTCGAAAAAACCCCTTTGTTCCTTTGAAGTAATAGCAGGCAATGTGAAATGAATTTTAATCAGGACCTGACAAGTGCACAGCATTTCATATCACAGATAGTAAGAGTCTGGAGAAGATGACAGGCTGGAGAAAGTAAAATCTGGAGGCAAATCACAGAGTTTCCAGTATCCAGATCAGATAAGGGCACTGAATGTCTTTTGAGTACCAGCAGTGCCTTCCACCAAAGGTTAAAAAGCACAAGACAACTTCTTTTATACATGTGCTTAATACAATACTGGGTTTTTGAAGGATTTTTTAAAAATTTGTCATTAAAACCCAAATGGAATTAATGTGTTTACAAAAGAAATACAAATTTTAGCAAAACAAATAAAATCATGGTCTGTAATATTGCTGCAAATATTCAGTATTTCCTGATAAAACTACTTGATGCAATGATGAAAAATATGATGTAGAAGTTAAAACTTAGAAACATGGAACCCAGTTGCATGAATCAATATCTGACAGTGCAGAAGCAGTTAAAATTAGAGTAACAGGAGAGGTGGATTCAAGAAACAAGTGGTGATTCTGTTATTCTTGTTTTGCTCACATTCTGGGAGGTGTTTTGCCTTAGTGTTCATCTCCTGTAACATGACGTTGTGACGAATCTTGTAGGAAGACATGATTATTTTCAAAAGCAAATAGATGAAATAAGAATGACTTCAAGATTACTATTGTTAGCTCTTCTGCATGTGGCACAAAACTGGATCATAAATCTCAGTTACAGATGTCAAGAGTCTAAATGTGTTTCTAACGCAATTTTCAGGAAAATAACCAATCAATGCTATTAAACTCTATAAAAAGGGAGGATGAAAGATAAGATAAAACAACTAAGATGTGCCAGAGCTTTTATTATTTCATCTCTAGTCCTTTGGGTCAAAATCTCTTACTTCATCTCTTCTGAAGTAAGACCAAGCTCTCTATTTATTTAACTTCAGGCTTCAGGACATAAGCCAGTCTTCCTAAGATGTTACTGGGATACCTTGTCTAAGTGTTTTTCACCATTGTTTCTCTGAAGTATCTCTCCTGGTCATTGGATCAGCTATAATTTGAGTCTTACCCAGTAAAGAGACTTCTGTGTTCCCAGATATTTCTAGGGGTCCCAGGGATATTCTTGCTTAGCAGTCACTGGTAAGAACAGCCTTGTTGCCAGGCTGACCATCATAATGGTGAAAAAAATGGTGCAAAAAAAGGGAAGCAGAATTAGACGGATGGGTAGAAGGAAAACAGTTTGGGAAGAAACACAAAATATTAGGTGCCGAGGAGAAGGATTTTACTCTTTTCAGATGTCAATGTGCACTCTCACTGCAACACAAAGAAAATATGTGTTGCTCACAGGACAATCAATGCTTACATTTCTACATATGTAGGGCCATGGGGAGTGTGGACCCACATGTCACAGCATTGAGGTAGAGTAAAGCATGGCTGGTAAATGCCCTTGTCCTTTCCAGTTGTTGGACTTGTTTTTTGCCATCACTCTCAGATTATGACCAAGATTTGTAAGATTTCTTTCCTGCCTTTTGTTCTTTTCTCCGTCTTCCTTGTGTCATCTCCCTTGTCACTGTTCCCGCTGAAAAAAAGGTAAAAGCTAGGTCAGTGATTATAGCCCTTATCAATATGCTGCAAGGACAAAGATGTGTCTAGATCAGTATTCTCATGCTTGCTGCTAAATGCATGTGGATCTAGATCGAGCATGCAAAACACCCATAGTCATGCACTTAAAGAAACTAATAGAAAAACTCTCAGAGATGGAAGAAACCATCACTAACACTGAACAATAATTTACCCCAGGTTTGTGCTCCTATCTAGGGAAAAAAGTGCTAGAAAAAGGGGCATTGTCCTCTGACCTTCTCATGACACATCAGGATTTTCTATGTCCCATAAGGATCTGTTTGTTTGTTGTTTTTATATTTTTTTTTTCAATTTCTATAGAACACAGAGCTATTTTGCAGGTTTCTTATCAGGCAGAGTTAAATGCAAAATAAGTGTCTACCATCCAGTTTGGAATGAAACAACTAGACACTCGGGACATTGCATCCTTATGATATGCTTCAAAGCCCCTGATGGTAAAAGCAAAAGAAATATTTATCCTTCAAATATGAACCAATGCTTTAATTGGTATGGAAAATGCCAATTTCACACCTGCTTACAAACTTCTCAAATACTGTCTTAACCATCATATTCCCCAGAAATTCCCATTGCAACTCTTGTGGAACACATAAAATCTAAAATGCAGGCATGGGTAGAATACTAATGTGTTTGAAGGGAATCTGAAAAATAACCCATGTTGTTGTAGGCAGTGTATGAGCACTGAGGTTGTCTCTTGAACCAGCCAAAGAAAAGGCATGCTGTCTGCTAAAAAAATCACAAAGGAGATGGACAGGTTTATTCCTAGATGAGGGATGTATGACATATTGATAATAAAAAAATATATTGAAATTCATCATGCTTGTGTTCAAATGAACTGTGCAACTTTAACATCCTAAATTACTTACAGCTCCAATGTACCCTGCTTTCTGGGCCACTAACAAACTAGAAAAAACTGGAACAAAACTTAACTGAAGAACTCACTCATTAAACACCTGTTTAGCTTTCCACATAACCATCCACATTCTTGGTATTTCTACAGCAATCATCTTCTTATATCTTCAGTTCTGTAGGTTGGAGACTAAAAGGATTTGAGGCAGCATTAGAGGATGATATCAGGACAGGATGCAGAGATTCCTGCCTCCTGAACTGCTAGAAAAGCCTCTCTGTAATTTCTTACTGCAGTGTTTGTTTTTGTCCCCACTCAGCAATTGTAAAAGCCTGCATTAAAAACCATGTCTGGTTACTACACAGGCAGAGGAGAACGCAGCTGAGAGATTGTGATGGGATGTTTGATTTCACAGTAGCAATTCGTGACTATGACTGCACTTCCCATGTTTATTATGATATCATAATAAAGCAATACAACACATTAAATGCCAGGACAATCTCTTGATGCATTCTGGCTGGGAGGGAGTTTTTATCTCTCTCTATTTTTTTTATTTTTTTATTTTTTTTTTCCCCAGACAAAGAAGGTCTTAGATCAAATTACGGTATGAGGGGTAAAAAGAAATATCCTGGTTTTATTTGTGTAGACTTGTCAAACTGAATGACAGAATTCAAGTCTGAATAAGGCAAAAACATGAAAAAAGAACGTTGCACATCTTTTCAGCTGGCTCCAATTTTCTTTTCTAAATGCATTTTATTTCTACTGTGTTCCAGTCTTTCTTCCTGATCTGCAAGATGATGGTGGAACAAAGCGTGTTTTGCTGAATCAATGTTTCTCATTGGTTTTCTATTAGGAAGGCCAGTGCATGTAGAGGCTGACAGATGCCTTCAGGATCAATACAGATACAGTTCGAATCCATTCCAGCTTTGTCTTTCTGGGAGACAAGCTTGTCTAATGATACAGTGCAATGGTGTTGCCATTGCTTCCCACAAACAAGACTTTTTGTGTGCTGTCCTCCAAAGTCAGGTGAGACCGAGGCATTTCCCCACTGAAAAGATGGAAACAGATTGGAAAATTATTCCATTTACCAGGGAAAAACGATTACATCTGTCTTTCTTGCTCAACTAGGAAGCTCACAAAAAGCCTATGTTTGCACTGCTGGGGTCCATGCTGCAATAATATGAAAAAAAAAAGGCAAAAAAATCTGAATTTTGTTTAACACTTTGGCACAACATTTACTGTTTTAGAAATACTCTAGTAAAAAAATCATTATCTCCCTCCTATTCTTAGGCCATCAATTCTCTATTTCAATATTTCAGCATTTCTCAGTCCATGAAGAAATCTTTGATGTTTTCTTCAGTATTGCATCCCCCAAATCTAAACTAGGAGTGCAATGCCTTTACGCATCTCTAGCCCACAGCCTTTTCTGTGGCAGAACAGCTTTTTCACATCTCTCTACACACTTCCCTTCTGAGCTGCCCTCTCACTGTGAGCCATAAATCTGCACAGCATCCCTGACTACTTATTAAGCTCTGACAATGTGTTCACTAACATAAAGATATCAACTGAAGGTAGTGGTTGCTCTGGAGAACTTAATTGAAAATATGTAAGAGAGAAGGACATCGCATGGTGAAACTGAGGGAAAAGATTATCTATCATATATCAGTGTGTGTGTGTGTGTGTGTGTAGCCTGATTTTACTTGCCACCTGCACATTTCCTCTCTATTTTCATAGTGCCCTCAGTGGCAGCCATAGGCAAAAGGCACACAGCTGCCTACATCAGTACATGTAGAACTCAGGTTCCTATTTAAAAAAACAGAAAAACCTGTATTTTTGTCTTGACTGTATTTGACAGATGGGATGTCTGTGCACATATGCACACAAAGGAGATTCTTTTTATGGAGAGAACAAGCAAGTCCTTTTAAACAAATTACTCGCCCTTCCAAATGTGCTTGTTTTCAGTAGATATTTATGTTTACCACAGTTTTTCAGTAGCATGGTGACTGATAATTTGGTTTTCAACTAGATGGATAATTTATTTTTTTAACTAAGTTAAAAAAAAAACAAAACACACAAAAAAACCCCAACAAACACAGCAAAATTGACTTGCTCAGTTCCAGGCACTCTGTCTTCAGCCTTAGTATTTAAATAAGTGTATTAATAGAGTGTGCATACTCTATTAGCCAGTCTTCCATTCCCAGGTCCTCCCCTTATTGTAAAATCTTCATTTGAGTCCTCAGGCATTCTTTTCTCTGTGAGCTCTCTTTCTGCATTTATGCAAGAAAAATGTAAAATGGATAACAAAAGAAATTGGGAGCTGTTTGTGGAATCCATAAGCCTCTGGTAATATGCTAAGGAACATGCCTGCATAGCATACATATATACTAGAACAGCCAGTGAGAAAAATAAAATAAGAAAAGATATTAGGAGGATATGCATTCTCAAAGCACATGGGTACAATAGAAATACACAGGCATTTCTTTATATTAAGCTTTGGGGGATGCTCAGTAGGTAGATCCAGACTCCTCGTGTAGTAATAATTGATAACGAGCCAGCTGAGCCTAGGTAATAAAATATTCTTTTTCAAGCTTAACAGTGGACTCTCCCAAGGCTTTTCATTCCTTACTGGGTTAAGTTTTCAAAACAGCATTTGCCAAATGTGACTGGATCTGCTCAGTCTGACATCGAAGAGTGCAGGTGAGAGCTCAAGGATCTCCACTTCCGCAATTACAAAGCTGCACGTAAAAAAGTCTTCTAAGCCCTAACACTAATCCAGCCACAAGGCAACATTATTCTTACTTTCTAAATGCCCTCGTAGTAGTTTAACTTGGCTGATAGCCAAACACCACACAGCTGCTCACCTTCCGCCCCAACTCCTTCCCTCCACTCCCAGGGAATAGGGGAGTGAACTGAAGGGGTAAAGGTAAGGAAATTTGTAGGTTGAGATAAGAACAATTAAATAATTGGAGTAAAATAAACGTAAAAGAGCACATCCAAATGCCAATTCTGGGTTTTGCTAATTACTACACTTCCCCCTTCTCAGTCCTTTGCACTTGCAATCTAGCCAAACACGATGACCTTGTACGTTATCAACATTCTTCTTATAACAAATCTCATAATGAAACTAAAACATAGTGCTTTCTAACTACTAAGAAGAAAATGAACTCTCTCCTAGCAAAACCAGGACAACTCTAATGGTGAACTGAGACAGCTAAATAATGTCCTGATGACAAATAAGGAAGTCAGGTGGGACAGACGTTTCCAGGAGTGTGGGTTCTCTGCTTCTGGTACTGATGAGTTTGGATAGACACCGGATCTTGCAGGCATTAATGATTGATAAATACTTCCGTTTTTTGGGGGGGTGTGAGGTAGAGTTAATCTTGGAAGTCTGCAGCTTCAGGAAGCCTAATCCACAGATTGAGCCATTTAACCAAACAAAATGTCTAATAAAGGTTGTCAGATGAGTTTTAGAAACTGGAGGGCTTCTCTGCCTGAGGTAAGGGCCCCTTGATAGGAGGGAGAGAGCTGGGAATGTGACATGCCACTGCTATTCGCTTTTCATGTCATGTGACAAAGCAAATTCAACCGCAGACCACTTCAATTTCTTTTGCACACCCATTCCATTATGCTTACTTGGAGTGTGAGCTGGAGACAAGGTTGTAATGGGAGCAGACAAGAATCAGCACTTGTGCATTTCTGATTTTTCATGAGATGAATGTACATTTATTTTGTACAGCAAATGGTATTGACTGGGTTTACTTTCCTGTGTAAACCGAGTATAAATGGTGGCTTTAATTCTTAAGGTCTGATTTGTGATTTCATGGCTTTCACAGGCCTATCATTTCTAACAGTGTACAAGCTGAACACATTATTGCAAATAATGTATTCATTGATTGTAGTTCATCTTTCTGTTTGCATGCTGTTAACAGCATGCAGATGGATTAAAATACATTTTTGTTCGCTATTTAAAATTATTCAAGCACTTCATCTATTCATTTGAGGGGGAAATGCATCAGAACAATGAAAAACATTGTCAGAAAATGTAAGTATTTGATATGGATGATGTGTGATTGGTTACCTTTGTCATGCGATGCTGTTTCTGTTTCAAGGTTTTGTGACTGTAACTTTTGTAAGCCAAAGGAAAGAAGTCAGAAATCTCAGCATGGCTGTGGGAACATTTTTTAATAAAATGTTAACACATGCCAATATTTGACAGAAAAATGAAGGAAATGGTTTGCAGATTTTAGCAAAGAATGACTGATACCTGGGCACTGTAACAAATTATCTCTTTCTCTAGAATTATGTTCTTCTACAGACTTTGTTCTTCTTTAAAACCTGGTGCAAAGTCTTTTCACATGGATGAGTAGCATTGTTCCACAAAGAAGCTTGTTTGTGTCTGTGTGTATTGCTTTATGTAGGGGAGTTGGAGATCTTTTTTCTGACTTGATGTAAAAAATAAATTTTTTGGTGAAATGGTTTACACACGCCTTGAGGGTATTTCTATTATACATTTTTTCATATAGGCAGAAGAATTAAAATACCCATTAGACTGTATAGTTGTAATTGGCTACTAAAAACCACCCCACAACATCTCATCATATTTTATACAATCATTACAAGTTACAAGCCCTCCTGTATTTTTATCACTTGCTGTAAATTCAGTTTTGGTAGTGACTTCCGTGCATCATAAATATCTATGTATTTTGTATACATCTGTTAACATTCACAGAAATAATTTCAGATTCCTTAAAAAATGCATGCATTGATCTGTACTTGCACAGATAAATAGATCGATACTGAGAAACCCTTAGACGGACGTGAATGTCAAGTACAAACGCAGGCACACAATAAAGCATCAGCACAAAAAGTATGGCACACAGTATAAACTATGAACTAAATATATTCAGAAAAGGCGTGATAATCTTCATCTTGGATTCTTCAGGTTCTTCTGTCAGTAACGAAAAGTAACAACTTCAATATCTCCCATTTGTCATGCTTACCTATGAGTTGCATTGCAAAAACACACAGCATCCTAATTGTACCATAAAAAAGGGAATTATTTATAAAAGGGAAAGCTACATCTCATGGACTGTGAACCACACTCATGCTAACTATAAAACAAATCAAGTTAATCTAACAATTCCAAAGGGAGCTATATAGTTTAACCAAAGTAGGGGAAGAAAAGAAAAGGAGTTTGGTAGAAAATATGCAGCACCGTGTTAAGCAAATGGTTTGCTATTGAATAACAGTTACTATTATTGTGTGGTAAAGAGTGAGTGTAGTACTTAGACATAAAATTCATTATTAATATTTTGTCAGAGTCTGAGTACAAATGGGTATCTTGATGTGTTTCACTGTTTTCTACCAGCTCATTCAGAAACAATCTAGAATGACATTCTATTCTAAAATAAGAGACATCTGGTCCAAAAATTTTACTGGAATAAAAATAATTAGATAGCCCTGTATGCAAATAATTAAGACTTTTTTTTTTTCGTTCATAAAAAAATCACTTTCTCCCCAAATTCTTAGTACTGGGAGAAAATTCTTTACCTGAGTACCCCGATTTATAGCCATATAATTTTACCAGTCTCTGAGAAGTTGTACTTAATTCACACCAGTGAGAGAGGACAATTAACGACTCTGTTTTCATTTTGCTTCTTTGCTGCCTCAGCCTTCTCAATGTCCTGGGTGACC
>NW_010290639.1:0-24449 GCF_000700745.2 Antrostomus carolinensis | reverse complement strand
TTATCTATCTATCTATCTATCCATCTATTTAATTAATTAATTTTTCTTCCTCCTTCTGGCAGCCGGAGCGCTGAAGGTGAACTCCAGTTCTGACTTTTTTTGACCTTTTCTCCACAGGTTGGGTGATTTATTTATTTATTTATTCATTTATTTATTCATTTGTTATCCTTCTGGCATCTGACTTAACTGATGGGAACAGGCACCTTGAATCTTAGACGGGTATTTAGATACCTGGAGGTATCTAAAGGACGTGTAGATGTGGTATTTGGGGACGTGCTTTAGTGGTGAACTTGTCAATGCCAGGGTTACGGTTTGACTAGATGATCATAATGGTCTTTTCCAACCAAACTAGTCTATGATTCTTGGCAGGTAAAGGCTCAGATCCATCAGAATAATTTGGTGCCTGATTTCTCTCTCAAAACCAAGAAGTTTGGGACT
The DNA here is from genome assembly GCF_000700745.2 of Antrostomus carolinensis. Taxonomy (NCBI): domain Eukaryota; kingdom Metazoa; phylum Chordata; class Aves; order Caprimulgiformes; family Caprimulgidae; genus Antrostomus; species Antrostomus carolinensis. The sequence continues at coordinate 24,011 of NW_010290639.1, read as the reverse complement.
TGTGTACCTCAGGGGATCCGAGCTGCAGTTCTTGTCACTTTTGAAAAGGGGACTTTGATTTCCATGTCATTGAAATGCTTTTGGAAGACCACACCTGATCATTCACTCCCTTTCCATATTGACAAGCGTAACCACAGCCTGACACCCATCTCTGCAGGAAAACCTGGTGCTGGGCTTTGTATTTGCCCATCCCTGTCAAGGAATCTTTGCTACTAGGAGTCATCCTCAGGGACAAGATACCTGCTGCAGGTGAGCAGGGGTCAGGCTAAAGGAGACCTCCCTGATGAGCAGATGCCCCAAGCACTAATTCTTTAATCACAAGCTGGTGTTATTCATAGAAACAATGGCCAGATTGGTTCAATAAGTGAGGAAAGACATGTAGCTCAGTTGTTTGTTTGTTTTTTGTTTTGTTTTGGGTTTTTTTTAAGTAACTTTCACTGCCAGTATTCATCTTGCCCAGTAAGAAAGTAAAATCAGAACATGACTAAGGAAAAACAGAAGGAATAAACCTCATTGTTATTGAGCTTCTGGGTTGGAGTGTTGTCTCTTTGCACTTATAAAAAGACTTATAAAAAAAAGCTCTTTGAGACCAATTAATTAACCTCATTGTTATTGAGCTTCTGGGTTGGAGAGTTGTCTCTTTGCACAGACTTATAAAAAAAAGGTCTTTGAGACCAATTCATACTCACAGGTTGCTCTGATTCATTAAACTTCTGATAAAAGTTTCAAACCTGATCTTAAAATGAGAGAAACATTTGCAAGGGGAGTGCAGATCCTTCAGAAAAATTCACCAAGGTGGATTTCTGTGGAGTAAATGTAAATCTCTTCTCAGATACTTCTCATAGGTCCTCTGAGATCCCAAGAAGCGACTGGTACAAGCATCAAAGAGCAAACGACAATCCTGGAGATCAAACCATCTCTGCTGAATTATGGAAAGGGATGTGGGGACACTGGCAGTGCCACTTCACTTCAGTAGTTCTTACACCGGTGTAAATATATGAGCTCGGACACAGGCGTTTATTTAAAGCAGCAGGAGTTGAAAGATCCAGAGTGGTACAGAAAGTGCAGTTCTGCAGCTCAGCTTTAGGCTAATTACTGAAAAAATAAGCAAACACACCTGGGAAAGCAAGGTGACAGGGTCTGGAAAATTTTTCCAGGGACTTACAGTACCAAGAGTTCACTTGAAGCAGAACTTGCTACAGCAATTGTGTTCCTCTGTGGTGGGAAAGAAAAGCCGCTGCAGACCAACTACCCGAGCAATCACCTCCTTCAGAGAGATGGAAACACCACGCTTCGGAATCTGAGCAGTGCAGGTGCCTGGAAACACTCTAAAAACATGATATCCATCTGGAAAAATGTAAGTATTACTCTTCTCTGAACAATTATTCACTCACAAATACTTCAGAGTGGCAGCAACGGATATAGTAATGCCTAGAAATGTAGAAGCTCTTGGAGCATTTCATGAATGTTTCCTTTCTTTCCCTGCTGGTTTTGTTTATTCCCATCTAATGGTCCTATGTTTGTCTTATTCCTTAAAGAAAATCACCCTGATTTAGCTTCATGTGTTCCTGCATGGGATGGGTGGACCACAGCACAACTTGTATGACCTGCTAGACCTCTGGAGGAGGGATGTTTTGGGAAAAGTATCTCAGTTTCTGGCTCATGTCTTGTCTCACAGGCAAGAGAGATGTAACATGTCCCTGGACTGGAGAGAGACTTGTGTGGGGCATCCTGGAAGGTTCTACCAGAGCAGGAGGACCTACAGGACCATACACTTCTCAGCCACAGCCAGGCTGGTGTGTGGAGGCAGAGTGACCATGATGCTGCAGCTCTCCATTGGGAAACAAGATGCCTGTCTGGGACATCAGGTACCTGTCAGATAGAAAAGTCCAAAGGCTACCAAACACTATGAGGTTTTGGGGTGTTTTTTTGGTTTTTGTTGGGTTTTTTTTGAGACCTTTTGATGGGTTTCTAGTCTGTTCTCTCCAGTTGTTTTCCAAAGCAGTAGGAATTACCAATTGCATCTCATCTATCAGGAACCATCTCCGCCTTCCTCATTTTCCCATCTGTAAAACATGGATGTTACTGGGGCCACCGTAAAGATGGACTAGATAGATCCATATCCTGAACTCATTTCTCCCAGTGACTTCAGTGGGATGCCCAGCCCTGAACAATGGCAGGATACACGACCCTAAACATTTCTGCAGTGCTTTGAAAGATGAAAAGCAGTGATTTTTCTACCTATGTCAGTAGAGGGGCAGGGAAACATTTCATGATGTTTATAGCAGACATCACGGACATTACACATGAAAACATGGGAAATGGGGCACTTTTCTTGCAAGGAGATAATCTTTAAGAGATGGCAATGAGAAAATAAAAGCATTTGTACACAACAGCTTACCTCACAGAGGGGTGTGTTTGCCTGAGTAACGTGGCTACAGCCACAGATGTTTCCTCCAGAGCCAGAATTGCTGCATGGGGCTGTTCCTTCTGAGGAACCGGAATGAGAAAAATCCCAGCACACGCTTTTCCTCTCCTTCCTCACCCCTTGCAGTTGTGGAGGGAAAAAAATAAAAAAGCAGCCCCAGTGCTAGATTTTTCAATGGAAACATTCTCCTAAAACCCATTTGTTTCTCCCTTTGGAACAGTAGAAGACAATGAAATAATAATTAAAAAGAAAGAAAAAAAGTCATGACTTGAAGACAGTATTTAACATCCCTTTTCTGAAATAGTTTGTTGGTCTCTGAAGATAACGGGATAAAGCCTCTGTCCTTAAAGACTGTTTTGTGGGATGGGACCAGGGACTGATGTGTGTGGAGAGGCAGGAGGGCTGGATGGGGACCTGGCTGTGGGACCCAGGACAGGGCTTCAGTCTCTTCCCACCTTTGACAATGAGATTTTTTTTTTTTTTAAATTTATTTACTTTTTTCTCCTTTTTCTCTCCATGGTAACAAACCATCTCTGACTCTTTGTCACTCAGAGAAGACTACACAGCAACATGGCTTGTTTACTCACTGTTGTCTTCAGCGGATTGAAGCTGTGTGGCCTTGTCCTTGTTCCAGGAAATGCATGGCCATAGCTGTCTGAAGGAAAACCCAAACGATTGTATAGTTTTCAGCGCCGAGTGGCAGTTAGCCACCTCCTTTTTATTGTTAACAATGTTGCCTCACTGCTCTCTGCCACACACCACGCTGTGACTAATATCATTCAACAAAAGAAAATCCCTTCCAATGTGACCATGTTCTTGAATCTAATGGATCTGGTAGAGGTTCCATTCATCCGATACTGTTTTCTCTCCACATCTCTCCCACAAACTAGGAGAAGAAGAAGAGCAGAATCACCCTGGGAAGCTCACATCCATGATGGAACACCTAGGGTGGTCGCTGCTGGGTCCCACACCCTCACAGCTGCCATCAGAGCAGAGCTGGGTTTGTTCACACTGACCAGGCTCCAGAGCCGTTCAGCATCTTTCCCCACTGAACCCTCAAAAAAAAAAAAAAGAGAGATGTGCAATAACAACATCCCAACTTGTTTGTGCCATGAAAGGAGCTGGAAAGAATGTACCGAACCACATGACAAGCGAGGACATCAGGGCTGCACAGAGAATAGAAAGACCTCATTTTTAATTATTTCTGAACAAAGTTGGCTCACTAAAGTATTTCCCATTGTACTGCTGAACTTTTCTTCTCATCACACAGCAGCGAAACGCAGGCTCCTCGGCTGCTGCAAGTGAACTCAAATCAAGCCTGTGTTAGGGATCACTTCATTCCCTATTAAAAGCAGACTACTCATCTATCACCAGCGTTTCAGACTTTTCTGCAGCATCCAGGCACTTCTTTGTCACTGGAGATGTTTTTATCATAAGAATCTTCAGAAGGAAGGATGTCCTACTGTCCTTACAGAAAGAGACTGGGGGTTAAGTGCTTAAAGATACCTTCTCCCCACTACTCCAGGCACAAATGATCACAAAAAGGCCACTAGAGAGAAGAGGCTTGAAGCATTGAGGCCTCTGAAGCCCCAGACTGGTGCTTCAATCACAGCAAGAGGGGATTTAAGGGCCAGCATCCACCCAAGAGGCACAAATTGTACCTCCATAGACACAGCAAAGTTCAACCTAAGTGCTAACAGCAGGGTCACAACTGCAACGGGTATAAAATGAAGAATTATTACTGGAGAAAAGGTTCTTATCTTTATATCCTGTTAAATCAGACTGTAAATTCCTCAGAGCACGGACTTTATGGTTTGATTGTTGGTAAAATATCTTGCATAGTCTTGGTCTGGACTAAAGTAAAACACAAGGAGGGCTTCAGTTCCTCGAGTTTCATTATAAGATCAGAGTCCAAAGATTCACCAAAATGTATTGCATTCCAGAGTTTTGAGGATTTAGAGAAAAGTCAGAAGTGACTCATGTATAACTGACGTCTTCCTGAGCCTGCAGAGAGCCTGAAACAATACATCTAAGAGATGCAGACTGCCCCATTCACTTTTTCTTCAAAATCTGTTGTTTCCTCAAGTAGGAATTTGGGCAGCCCACAAGAAAAAATCCACATCATACAGCTAAAGACACCAGAAGGCCACGTAGGCCTGTGCCTGGGGCAGTCTTGCATTATTTAATTAAATAGCAATTTAGCATTTTGCATTGAAATGTCTTTTAGCTAATGAGCAACTTCCCAAAGAGCAATACCGGCTCCATCCTTGTCACTGCTTCCCTTGTTGTCCAAGACACAAATCTCATTGACTTCAGAGTGCACAAGCTCAAACTCTTGCTGTGTTGGTAGATGACACCTTTCAAAAAGCATGAGCTAGACCCTCCTCCTCACAGGTAACCTTATAGAACAGCTTTGCTGCAAGTCATGCTGCTTTTTTTGCAGAATGTAAATATTCAAGTTCTTGTTTTCCCTGTGGGAATCCTATAGCAACCCAAAGGTGATTTCTGAGGACTACTGCTTTGCCTCCGTGCAACCCTTTACTACTAAACCTCTTGCAGAAGCTCTGAACTCTGGTGAGCCTTCTGCAGCTTCAGGCTCCATGTTCAACAGCTGCCTGTATCAATTCCTTCCCTGCAGGTAGTTGTTCTTGAAGCAGGGATGAGAGAAACAAACTTGGACCTGCACTTCAGTTGCTACCTGGTGCAGATGTGTTTGCAACTGGCTGCCAAACTCTTGACCTGGAGTAGCTGCTACTTTGAATTAAAAACACTCTTCAATGACTTTAAGGTGGCAAGGCCCAAAAGACCTTGCCATTTATTAATAACCTGCATCACAAATGACTACTTAAGTTGGAAATACAACTATCACAGCATCAACATCATCATTCCAGTCCATTCATAGAATCACAGAACATTGTGAGTTGGAAGGGACCCACCAGGATCATGGAGTCCAACTCCTGTCCCTGCACAGGACAATCCCAACATTCACACCATGTCCCTGAGGGCCTTGGCCAAATGCTGCTGGAATCTTGTCAGGCTTGGTGCCATGAGCACCTCCCTGGGGAGCCTGTTCCAGTGCTCCACCACCCTCTGCCTCAAGAACCTTTTCCTCATGGCCAACCTCACCCTCCCCTGCCACATCTTCCTGCCATGTCCTCTGCTCCTGGCATTCGTTGGTGGCCAGAGAGAAGAGATCAGCGCCTGCCCCTCCTCTTCCCCTTGGGAGGAAGTTCTAGACCACAATGAGGTCTCCTCTCAGTCTCCTCTTCTCCAGGCTGAACAAACCAAGTGACTTCAGCCTCTCCTCATCCTCTAAACCCTTCACCAATTTTGTGGTCATCCTCTGGACACTCTCTAGTAGCTTTATATCCTATAGCTAGTAGCTATATATTCCAAAATGCTAATGAATGGTGCTTAGGCTTAATTATTGTTCTTCTCTGAGTCTAACTACAGTTACATACCTCTGTCTAGTTCTTATCTTCTCCACAGTGTGGTTTGGACAGTTAATTGCCTATTGGGAAAGTAACAAGGTATTAGGTAGTACTGTGAAATGTGGCCTCAATACATGACAGAAAAAAAGGATCAGGCTGGAAAAGAACTGCCGAGATCTGCCCACCAGGAGAGACAAAACTAGCACAGCTCACCCTGTGGGTTACACACAGAACCACGACTGCAAACAGAAAACCATCTAAACATGTTTGTCCAAACAAAACCAGCCAGGGACTGCACATAGTGCTGAGAGCAAAGCAAGCAAGTGGAACACAGCTACATATCACATACCATGTAAATCTATCTGCACTGAAACTTCCCATGTTAAGAAAGAAAACGAGGTAGAGGATGAAATTCCTACAAACTTGACCAGAAAAGGCTTGTTCAATCTCTAACGCGACAGGGGAAGTTTGAGATGCTGGAAGTTTTCATTGGCAGAGTAACTGCTAAGGTCACCTGGCCATCTTCACCAAAGCAAACAGTATTATTACAAGAATCAAAAAGAACATCAAATGATCATGTTACTTAATTTGCCATCATTTGGAAGGGGAAGGCAGTGATGTATAATTTTGTTTTTGTTTTGTTTTTGCTTTTCTTTCCTCTGCTTTCTAAGCTCATGATGTAATGAGTATGTTTAAGTAGTAACATAACCCCTGACTCTTACCCTTGAAGTGCACAGCTACCGAAACAAGGCACAGAGATAGTGCTTATGTTTTAATTCAGACTAAGACTGAAAATAAATTTGAGCTCGAGAAAAAGAGAGCATTTTAGAGGACAGCACTATTTTTTTTCAGAAACCTTTCCTTTGCTGACCTTACAAGAAGGTGAAGCAACGCTTTCCTTGAGCCCCTCAGTATAGAGTACATGATAATGATGAGAACTTTTTATTTAATACTGTACAAAATGTCTGACCTTTCAGGCATAATAATGTGCTTAAAATACATTTAACAGTACCCTCTGGCTAAAAAAAGTTTCCAACTCATACTTAAAAAAAATATCCATTTAGATGCTTACTTTGACTATGTGCCCAGCATCAATGGCAAAAGTGCTTCTGTTTCGAAAGGATGGTTCAGCCAAAATTCAACTTGTTTTTCAGGAATAGGAAACCAAAGAGGGGGGGAAAAAAAAAAAAAAGTAATAAAAACCATACCAATAAATGATAATTTTCCTTTACACTGTAAGTGAATGTTCACATTGGTCCAAATCTTACTGATCACTTGATAGCACTTTCATAATGAAAAGCTGCCAGTGCTGCTGTCTAACCCTCATCACTGCCTGATGTTGTGGGTGCAGGAAAACCACACTGGTGGTGACAAAGGCACAGCAGGAACACACTTGGCTCCCATCTCCAGCAACTTTTCAAACAACTCCATACCAGACAAGGCACCCACAAGTTTTGACCATGGTCTGTTTGCTTTTCATTTCTACTACGATGATTAATATTAATGTAATTTCATGGAGGCAATGGAATCACACCAAATTATAAGAAACAAGACAATCAGGAAAAAAAATCTATTTTATAATTACCTGCATCTGTGGAAAGGTAATTTTATAATTACCTGCATCCTCTCTGGGGAGATCTTATAGCAGCCTTCCAATACCTGAAGGGGCTACAAGAAACCTGGGGAAGGACTTTTCATAAGGGCAGTTAATGACAAAACAAGGGGAAATGGGTTTAAGCTGAAAAAGGGGAGGTTTAGATTAGATATTAGGAAGAAGTTCTTCACTGTGAGGGTGGTCAGACACTGGAACAGGTTGCCCAGAGAAGCTGTGGCTGCTCCTCCCTGGAAGTGTTCAAGGCCAGGCTGGATGAGGCTTTGAGCAACCTGGTCTAGTGGAAGGTGTCCCTGCTGATGGCAGGGGGGGTGGGACTGGATGAGCTTTAAGGTCCCTTCCAACCCAAATCATTCTATGATCTCTAGCAGGAGGAAGAGGATCACATCTGAGCCAAACTGTTTCAGTGTCATCCTACAATTAACAATTGCAATGCTGTTTCTATGAAAAGACACCTAAAGTGTTTTGGGGAAAAGCAGAGGAAAAATCTGGTCTTCACTGAAAAGCATTTATTTTATAATTACCTGCATCCATGGAAAAAGACACCTGAAGTGTTTTGGGGAAAAGCAGAGGAGAAAAATAACTTTTCACTGTCCTCTGCCAGATTGAAATAAGAAATAAAAGGTTTACAATGAGCTGAATTAGCAAAACAAAGCTGAGAAAGGGACACCATCTCTTCCACTTGATGTTAATAGCTATTACTAGAACTCAGTGGCTGAGCCAGTGTTTCCACAGCCTTTCTTCAAGAAGGCAATCTCCTCCCAGCTTTTTTTATGACAAATATGCTGAAAACTCCCAACAAGCAAAACCCATTCTTTTAGTAAACAGAATTGTAACCCTTAAGACAGATTTTCTGCAGCTGGCTTTTAAGCTCACAAGTATAAAATCTGCAGGTACAACCTTTAGATGACAGAACATAACCACCTCGCTACATGTGGTTGAACACAGCTACCAAGGGGCAGGTTTTTGATCCAGGCCTAACAAAATGTACACACCGAACAGCAAATCAACCTCCAGCCAATGAAAAACCAAATACAAGGAGTGTGGGCACTCTGTGGATAACCATTTAGAGAAACAGCCCCTGTTTTCTGTCTTGACAAATACACTTTGCACGTACAACTGCAGGAATAAGGCAGGCAAGTCAGTTGTGAGATGTGTGCCTCGTTTGTTTGAAGAGTTGGCTTTGCACTTTGTTGTTTAGCCCGCACAAATCGGAGGATATGGGCTGCATCAAGAGAAGCGTGGCCAGCAGGTCGAGGGAGGGGATTTTCCCCCTCTACTCTGCTCTTGTAAGGCCCCACCTGGAATACTGCATCCAGTTCTGGAGCCTCCATCACAAGAGAGACCTGGAGCAGCGAGAATGAGTCCAGAGGAGGCCACCAGGATGATCCAAGGGCTGGAGCAGCTCTGCTGTGAGGACAGGCTGAGACAGTTGGGGCTGTTCAGCCTGGAGAAGAGAAGGCTCCGGGGAGATCTTATAGTGGCCTCCCAGTACCTGAAGGGGCTACAAGAAAGCTGAGGAAGGACTTTTCATAAGGGCAGTTAATGACAGAACAAGGGGAAATGAGTTTAAACTGAAAGAGGGGAGGTTTAGATGAGATATTAAGAAGAAGTTCTTCACTGTGAGGGTGGTCAGACACTGGCACAGGTTGCCCAAGGAAGTTGTGGCTGCTCCTCCCTGCAAGTGTTTAAGGCCAGGCTGGATGAGGCTTTGAGCAACCTGGTCTCGTGGAAGGTGTCCCTGCTGATGGCAGGGGGGGTGGAACTGGATGAGCTTTAAGGTCCCTCCCAATCCAAACCATTCTATGATTCTATGATCCTTGAAAACTTAGGTTGGCTTCTCACAGAAAAAACAATGAAGACGTGCCTATTTTTTTTTCTTTATTCATATTCATTTCTGACTATTGATTTCTACTTGCCCTTTGTTTCTCTGATTCTTGGCCAGCTCAACTCGCAAAGTATTACCCCCGAGGCTCAAGCCTTTCAAAGAGGATACAGCACACTCTGCGGTTGCTTTATCCTTGTAATCGAGAAAAGCCCTGTGCTGTGCTCCTTGCCAATTCAGTCGTAAAGGAGTTGCATGGAATTCCCTTAAAGCACATTTCAGCTCACTCACTCTTATGCTGGGAGCAATGTTCCCCACATACACGGTAGTAATCACGTCAGATCCCTCTAATCTGGGATTTAAAGAATCATTTTCAACATAATGTTGTCTTATTTGAGCTGAGCCCGTTGCAGTCTGCGGTCTTGTATTTTCAGCCATCGCCTTCTCATTTAACGCTGCTGGTGTGTTGGTATCTGCCAAGTCTGAATGTTCATCTCTCAGGGTAACAGCCTTGCCAGTCTGCTTCTCTCTGTATCGAAGACTCTTTAGGATGGGGATTTTTTCCAGCATCTCATAGTTGACCTAAAAAGGAGGAAGACAGATACAATTATGAGATTTCTCTCCTTCCAGAAAAAGAAGACCATCGGGATCCATTTGTGCCATAAAAAGAGAGGAACCTTATTATATTGCTACCATTCAGAGTGCCAGAGCATTCAAAATGTTACTAATTGCTGGCCTGATTCTGAAGTTGCTCCCTAAATACACACTGCAGGACAAAAATAAACATGAGTTACTCTTTAAGCAAGCAGCACAATGTGGATCCAGCAGGAAAAGCAAAACCAAAGTCAGAACTATTCGATTTTGACATTTATTTATCAGAGTGTTTTCAGATTTGCATTCTCATTGTTATCCCTTCGTATTTGCTTTGATTGAGGGGCCTGTGCTCCTGCTCTGGCAGAATCTGACATGCCTACAGTTCATCGGACCATCAGGCACTTTCATTCTGCAGACCTCCTTGTGCTCTTTCCCCCCCAAAACAGGATATCCCGTAGGCTGGGTCATGCAACGGGGAGAGACGATGGTGTTAAGTTTGCAGCTGGGGAACGTGCCTTGTAGCTGGGCTCCGATGAGTGTGGGCCCAGCTGGAGGCACGTTCTCTGGTTGTGGCACATCACCACAGCCCTCCCTCTTGTCATCTGACCTCACACACCACCCTGCAGCTACTCATCAGATCCCACATCGCTCTGTTGGGTTGGATCAACAGAACGGAAAAGCGCCCGGACACGACATACTTCAAAACTGTGAACCCTCCATCCCTTCCACTCATCCATCCCCAGTTCATAAGCAGCTTTTCTGGAAGGGCTCTTCCTCTCAACAGCTGAACTCTATCCATCTCAGGCATGAGATGCCCCAGGCTGCACTCAGTGACTGGCAGGAAACGCAGTGGTTCCCCAGCTCATGTGGTCTAGCCCTTGGCTTACAGACTGCACTTGGAAAGAGGAATAATTTGTACTTGGCTGCTGGACAAGCAGAACATCCATCAACACAAGTTCCAATTCTTAAATTTAGGGAGCAAAATAGAGCCTAGGGAAGTGATGGCTGAGCTAGCAGAGACCCAAGCTAATAGCCCACACAGTGTGAGCAAGCCACTCTAGCAGGGTATGGCACCCAAGCTTATGAGCCACTACTTCTCAGCAGGCTGTACTGGACTAGCACCAGCACATCCTGGCTAGAATGTGCCTGCAGATCGCCCAGCTCAGATCTCTCTCATCCCAGAGCCCCTGAATTCCTGGTTCTACAGTTACAGAGCAAATTTGGATCTGGCTGCATCACATAAAGTCTAAAATTTGCAGATCTCTAGGGAAAGCAGCCCAGCTCTGAAGTGACTTGAGTGAAATCAAAGACAGGGTGGGGGCAACGTTAGACTTGGGTAACAGGAAAACCAGTCAACAAACATCTCTTAAACCTTCCCTGGGCTCATCTTCAAAAAGAAGCAAGTTTTATTTCAGGCTGAAACGAAATAAAAATATGATTTACATAAATCCTGTGTCCTAGCTCTATCTTGTTAATATAACATCAAACAGCAAAATAGGCCTAACCAGTATAGGCAGAGGCCACCTCCATTCTGTCACACCACAGACCCAGAGTCAAGGTGTTTGGTGTCAGGCCCTTTAAACAAGCAAACTTTATGACTGAGAATGATTTCTGAACTGATCTGGCAGCCAGTGCAGAGATGCAAGGACTTCCTCTGGGGCTCTGGGAACCTCTGTACTCCAAAAGGTACATGCCATTTTCAAATTTTGAAGAGTTATTGCTCTGTGGATTCTTGGACTGATTCGTTTTTCTCAGCCAAGAATTCAGAGTGCTGTGTTTGACAGCAAACCCCCTTTCCCTGGGTGATACAACATCAAACCAATGGTTAAAGCCATCTTACTTTGTTTTTACTGGCCAGCAATTAGGAACATTTGTTGTCCTCTGTCAAATTTCTATGTGAAATGTAAGCTCTATGCTAATTAAACTAAACAGGAAAAACATTTTTCTATTCTCATGCAACTAATCACTCCTGGGCCCAAAGCACAACCTCAACCTCTTACCAAGTGTACATACAGTTCCTTTCACCCTGACATTAAACTCAGTTCCCAAGGCATGGCCTGGGTGTTTAGTTAGAAAAATCAATGCTATCAAGGACAAGTCCTTACTACTTTATAGATTAAGGGAATCAAAGACACGGGCACTGAGAGGATGATCTCTAGAGCTCCCAGGCTTTCAAGGACAAATTGAGGAGAGAAGTTAAGATAATCCAGGGGCCAGCATACTATCTAAGAGACTTCAACTAGCCAGGCTTCAAGATGGCCTCTCCTCTCACTGGAGTGACCAGAAGTTTCTGGCATCTGACTGGAGCTCTTGGAGCTACCATTTCAGACTCCCTGCAAGCTCAGGAAGATGGAGTTACAACAGCACATACAGCTTCTGAAGGGCTATGAACCGTTGTTTTCTCTAAAAGCTGAAGCTCTGATCAAACACCACCATGAAGTGAACCCATCATTACCTTAAATTCAGCCCTGTGCAGATACAACACTAAGTAGCCTTTACAGTATCAAAGCAACAAAGGCAATTGACTTGGCACTTGGATTTTTTCGTAATACAAAACATTCTATAGAAAAACCTACATTAGACAAGTTCTGACACTGTCAACTGCCATCCTTCTGTCACAGAAGAGAGACAGAGGATTTACCTTAGAGGCTGTTTTCCCTGGGGTCTAGGAGAATCTTTCAGCTGCATCAAACCTTCTAAATCCTTCCCCATTTTTCTCCACTTTTATATCAAAGAAAGGTAGAAACTCAGTTTGGGATTTGAGAGTTTCAATTCAACAAACCAATTCACGACCTTTTTTTGGGGTGCAGAGGGTGAGAACCAAAAGGGCAAAGAGGGCAGTGGGTGGCAGAGAAGAGGAAAAAAGCTTGCTCTGCTCTATTGCAAAAGAGCAAACAAAAGAACTCTGTGGTAGTACAATGTGTTGCTAATTACCATCATGCAAAAAGTTTCTTTTGTCTTGTGAGCTGTGGAGGACTGCAATGATTTATTTCCACATGGAGAAAGGCCAAAGATATTCCTCCTCTCTTTCAAACAAGCTGCACGTTTCTTGGTCCTATGCCGACTGGTCACTCCTCCCTAAGCCTTGCCTACTGCTTTAGGCTAAGCCAGGATGCAGGGGACTTGGGTTCTACCCCAAGTCTGGTTGATCTAGTTATGAGGACCTGTGCAAACCCAGTGGCAGAAGCTTCTTCCCTTGCTCCCCCAATCCCTATAAAGTCAAGGCCAAACCATTTATTGATGTTTGTAAACTTTGTATTGAGTGTTGGGATTTAGCTAAATGATTGGCTTTGGCAGTGAAGCCAGCTGAAGAAGTTTCCTATTATCCCTTGACCACCAATTCCCAGACCAGTTCCATACTTCAACCCTCTGGGGTTGGCCAACAGAAGTGCTTGTGGGTCTGCACTATAAACTCAGTAACTGAAGTGATTCAGGTTAAAAATAACTCCACCAAAGGCAATTAATCATTTAACAATCCTGCCTACTCCCTGCCATAGCTGGGAGAGCCTTGGGGAAAGAGGACAGCAGGGTGGATGAATTCTTCTGGCACACAATTACCAGGCTATGGGAAAAGAGCTGAGAAGGGAAACGTGGCCCCTTTCTGACAGGAACCTGAAGAAAACAGTCTTGGATGTTGACTGCCAATGCAAATCTCCCAGCACTTAACCCTGAGCATCCACTCTTATAACACCTGGTTTGGTCCCAAAACAACGTAGTGGCAGATGGACTTCTGCAATGTCTCTGCTGGAACATCAGGGCTCTCTTCAACCTCTGTTATTCTAGAGCAGTGAACGTAGCCACTTTCAATATTTTGCTGGGAAAAATGAAAGATGTGTTTGTCCTCTGATAGAATGAGTAATGCTGACTCCTGATACAGTGCAGGCCAAGACAAACACCACTTGGATTTGCCTGGCAGCAGAGGCAGTGCAGTTCTGATGTACGACAGATGAGGGAAGGACAGCTCTAGGTCAGAGAGCAGGCTAGGTCTGCTATTCTGCTTCACACAGCTACCCATCTGCACACACCAACTGACAGAAGAACATGTGGCTCAAGATGGTGGACCATGTGGTTCAAGAAGCAGACAGATGATGTTGCCCTGCCCTGTTGTGAACAAGACCAAACAATCTTTAGCACAGCAGATCCACCAGCCCTTCCAAGTATTGAGGAAAGTAGGCAGAAGGTGTTTGAAAGATTCATCTTTACTTATCCTGAGAAGTGTCTGACCCAAGACTCTTCATAAAGGCCTTCAAGACAGAGCCCACTTCTCGTATTGTCTCCTTAATTAGTTGCTTGTTTCAAGGAGCACTGAGCTCACGGGGGTTTAAAGCACAGACAAAGCCAAGACAGCTAGGACGGGCCAGCAGAGTCGAACATTTTATCATTCATTTGCACAAAATGTCCAAATATGTGCACACAATCCGAGGGCATATTTCTGGGAGCTGGCAGCCCGTGAAGTCTGCTAGTGTCCCTCAGGAGAAACTTATGCAACCCACATTTGGAATCCATCAGCAAAAACTGATTTCACGGACTCTGCAGCAAAGGTCAGATTCGCAAAGGTGTTGAGATGTTTAACCATGTGTGGAAGGGTGCCCTGCTCATGCTGTCCCTCCAAAAACCAAAACAAAACCTTGGCTAAACTAACAGCACTTTACTTCTGATGGCAACGTTGTGCCCCTGATAAAGATTTTGCCAGCTTCAACCTATGAATTTTTGGAGCTTTAAAACATCATTTTACTTTATAAATATTCTATCAAAGACCCAAATCAAAAGCTGTTTGTTGTCAGATAGTTTCCATCTCTGCCACTGTGAACTAAACTCTTTCAACATTATATCCAGGGATTCCCCCTGGTTCATTTCATTTTGGGGAAAAAAAATCTTTTCCCACTTCTATAAACCTCTCAGTAAAAGAATGATTAAAGAAACAGAAGGGGAAATGCTTGCTAGAAGCTAGTGATTTTTCCACCAACTACTCTCATTTCCCTCTTCATGACCCCAAATATTTTAATTGGTCTGTATCTTTTCAATTTAAAATAAGCACGGCACAAATAACCTCGTAACTGTGACAAATATAATAGACAGTGTCACAGATAAAGATCACAGCTACCCATACAAAATACTAAATGAGAAAGTAAGTCGTTTCATGAATTTAGAGTTCCCAGAAACAATGGGTTAGATTTTCAAGACAGATGAAGCCAAATAATTCTCCACTGGCATCCAAATAAAGTTTTCCAGAGTGCTCAGCTCTTAGTAGCTCTGAGCACGTACTAGTTTCTCAAAACCCTGAATTCAGATGCAGAAAACTTACCCATATACACACTCCAGTGCTGCCTTTGGATTTAGAAATGTTTTTAGAGCGCCTAGCACCGATACTGATAATGCTTCCTTGGTATTAATAATAACGTAGCTTTTATACTTCCTTGTAAGTCTTTAAATTAGCATTTCCCTGACCAAAAAAAAAAACCCCAAAAACCCACAAGTAATTCACATCTTCCTGTTTGGAAAAACCTGCTACCTCAACAGCTCAGCTGAAAATTCTGCACTGAGAAGAACTGAAAGGAGGCAACTGAGGGCAAAATCATGCCAATTACCCCACGAAGTGATTCACCTGCTCGCAGAGGAACACCTCTTTACCCCATATCTAACACAATACTTCCTTCCTACATAGCACACAAAACCCAAAAACACCCCAAGGAAGTGCAGGACCCCTTTGCACATAGAAATCTAGCCTGGAGATGTGCATTTTGTTTGCTACATAAGCACCTTCTTACCTCTTTGAGCTGAAAACAGAGGGTATGTATTAAAGGCTATTTATCCTAACAGCTTCAGGAAAGCACCACCTTCACAACAATGCTTAGCTGTAATCCCATGTTTGCAAACACCTTTAATTTCAGCTCTTAAATCATTGTCTTGGCTTGATCCAGCCATGCTCCTGAAGGATGAACTTTTTTAAGAAACTTACTTTACGCATCCCACATCTGAACAATAAAGTTAAGCTACTTTCTGTTGACAAAACACCATATTTAGAAGTGGGTTATTTACTTACTCACTACTTTTTGGTTCATTTAGTTTTGCTCTGAGGAACAGGAATGCACTAGTAAAGCCAGGATTTGAAGGAGAGAAGAATGTAGAGAAAAGGATGAGAAAAGGATGTAGAAGTAGCCAGGAAAAGTCAAAGGACAAACACTTAAATAGCCCGTATCAAATCCTGCATTTTTAACACCCTGTTGATTAACCAGACCTCCCACTGCCAAGACCCCCTGTGCAAGAGTTGATCATACAGTTACCACAACAAACATATACAAATCATTTTGTTCACTGTGAAAGAATAATGCTAATTTATTTCTTCTTCATATAGACATGACACTTGGTTCTTATCCCAAAACAGAGATGTAATGATTTTTTTCCTGCTCTGGATAATATTCTTATCTAATCAACTTATGCTCTGAAGAACAGCCAAAAGCAGTTTTAGGTGTTAAATTGACATTCAAATATTCAAATAAAGGCTCAATCATGTAATGTGCTCCATTCTCAGTGAAAGCTGTAGAAAATTCAGCAAGAGTTGTGTTTTTCAGACAACACTTCTAATGTAGAGTTGTGGTAGATACTTCCTTAGCTTGTGAGACATATATTATAATACTGATCTTGATTTTTTTTTCTCTAAAAAGGAAAGAAATGCATCAAATTTGATACATTGCTTGGGACTGAAGAAGTGGCAAGAGGTTCACGAAAATTCAACAGCCCCTACAACAGACTGTTCTCCAGACCTCTGAAAAATGTTGCTGCTAAAGGGAATCAGACAGGAAAAAAAACCAAGAAAAATGTGTTAGCAAGGCCACTTACTGAGACTGAAGTCTGACACTAAGAGTGTGATCAAAAGTATGTTGGCAAGACGGATTAAGCACAAGGGGTAGACCTACAAAACAATTACATTCAATAATTTCCTAAAAAAATTAGGATTCAAAAATAATTCAAATGGAAAAAATGCACTAGTACAGACAGAGCTTTTATTTATTTATTTATAACCTCAAATCCTCAACCACAGGCAGAGTAAAATACTCTCCCACCATAGGAATAAAAATAGTACTAGCTAGAATTGTTTGTTGTAGATACATTACCTTAACAAGTTTAACTCTTTTTGCTGGTTGGCAAGTGCTTAACAAACAACTCTTGATTTCCCTAGAAATATTCACTAGTCATTCCTCAGTGGTTTCTGCAAGACATGGGTAGACTATTCCTCATTTCAGTGTTCCTACTGTTACTCAATCATGCAGGACTGAATGTGTTCCCTAACTGGATGATTTCAGGAATGAAAATCTAATGACAAAGAAAAAGTTTTCCCAGCATGAAATTCCAGTAAAACAATTCACTAAATGTTTTTTCTGAAACAATTTGTGAAACTACTAAAGTTTCTGACAATGTTAGGGGAGGTGGGGAAGCCAAACCCATAAAACAGTATTTACCAATAAATAGTGATTCCTGATTTAAAGCACTATAAAGACACTATTATTCCACCTGAAAATGAGCTCCAGCCACAAATTCATCTATCCTTTGCAAGTTAATACTTTAAATTCATTAAGTAAACAGCAATGTACCAGCCAGCAGGTCATGTTTTCTGTTCGCAACCAGAGCAGCATATATTCCACCCATTCCACACGGCCTAATGCCAGAAAGATCTCTTCAGCTTCAATAATATATTCCTCCTTTTCATTTTCTCACCATTACCACTTAAAAAAATGCTGAACACAGATGCTGTTGTTTTGTTTCATCTGACAAACACCTTCCAAGTATTTCTAATACAATAGATTTGTTTCTATGTAAAAATGGGGGACTTACAACAGAATGTCAGTACCAGTGAGCTACCACGAGCAGAGGTAACTTGCCTTATGCCATATTATCCCCTGAGGTTTTGGTCGTTTGCAATTAGTCTTGATAGTTCTTGTTGGAGTGAGAATATAATCCACAGTTAAATCGTGATCATCAAGAAGCTCTTCTGCTATGTCAACCACCTACAAAAAAACCCAAGAGATTTGGTAAATAGTTAAAACTAAATTTGCTAAAATTGTACGTCCTTCCTGATGTCTCACAACATATGAAAATCTGTCAATGATGGTGGAAACAAAGTAAAGATGCTACACCAACATCATTCCAAGTCTCTTCTACAGACATACCATCCAGTATCACACTGTTCTGACTCATTACTTCAGACTGGGTATTTTAACTCACCTGACAGTCATGCACAACAGTAATTACAGGTGTATCCTCCTGCACCGCACCCATTGACACCATCATTGCATATTCCATGTCTGCATAACCTTCCCCTTTTCCAATTCTCCAGCCTAAAACACACAAAAGCAAAGAGTGATAGTAAACACAGAAACAGGAGAGTGGAAAGGCTGGTAGCTGTCAGTGGCATGCAATTAAACTAAGCAGTCTGCAACAGATAAACCAAGAACAGAGTTCTGACTTGGGAAAAATTCAGATCAGCATCTTTCACAGAATGCAGCTTTCCTTGTAATCAGCATTGAAATGAAAATAAAACATTAGTTTCAATCAACTCCTAAAGGAATCCCAGGAGTTTCCCATTCAGAATAAACCAAATTTAGTCCAGTTCAGTTAACACAGAAGCCTGTATACCCATTGTAACTAGAAACCTCTAATCATGTCAGGTGGGTAAAGAAGAGTCTGGGTCATGCACAAAGAGCATGTTATTTTTAGGAAATGGATAAAGTCAGTGGAAAAATTTTCACTACCAGCAGGTCTTCAAAATACTAGAAAATACAAAATCTGATCCCCAAATAGGTACTGAATCAGCAGCTGTAACACGTGTCCTTTCACACACCCTGTAAGAGCAGAGCAGGTGCTCTGAACAGGGAGTCCTCCAATGCTTTTAAAAGAGAAAAAAAATAATAATAAAAAATTGTTTGCCTGAATAGTTCTACTGAAGGCCACAACACTGTCCTGCAAGCTCTAAACCACACTGCTGTCTGTTCACTAAGTCCTGGCAGCATCCTTGTAAAGCAGGCATTGATCCCTCCGCTGGGATCAGTGACTTGTCACACAGAGGAGACAGAACTCAAGACTGCAATTCAGTTCCAAAGATATGTTAGGATCTGCCAAAAGGAACGTGTAGTATAGCCTACATGGTGAATAGAGACTTCAAACCCTCCTCCTGAAAAGCTTACAAGAATTTCTCTTACCTTTTTCAGAGACAGCCACTGATCCTACAACAACCAGGTCCACTCGTGCTTTTGCATCAAGACCTACAGGCACACTGTATTCTTTTATACCCTGCAAGGAAAACATAATTTTCAGTTCACAGAATGCAGAGTCTTCCAACCAGTGAGGTAGAAATACAGAATATTTTTATAAATCCAAGTAACTCTCCATGTTTCAAAGTGTTTCTTCCATGTATAGCCAAGCTGTACATGTCTGGAAAGTTATCCTCTAGGGAATCCTAGAATACATTCCCTACTAGAGTGACAAGAATTTTGGCACACTTCAAGGAGAGCTAAGGGAGGTGGGCACTTTTCTAAGCAAGGTTACTTATTTAGGATCAAAAATGTGTATTTTGAAAACCCTTTACTGGACATCTATTTCTAAAAATGAAGGCAAATGACACTTCCTACCCTACTATTAACTTAAATTTATAAAATGTAAATTCATGCCCACGAGGAATATCAGAGCATTACAAGTTCTTAAATTAATTCTCACAAATTTAATTTAGATACAGACAGCTACAGTGTAAAGATGTTAAACTGCTTGCTAAAAAACAGGACAGACAGTAATGAACAGAAAACCACACAGTTTCTGACAAGTGGAAATAAAAACCTTACATAGCCCTGTCATCCTTTTTTTTTTGCCTCTACTCTCTCCCTCTCACTCCTCTTCAGGCTCCTCTCTAAAGAACACATCCTAACAAAATTCTACCCAGAGCTGCAGAAATTAAAAATGGTGTTTACTTGGGCTTTCAAATATCAGAGGTTTAAAACTTTTAGGAAGTTATCTTCTGATTCATTCACTCTTCATACATATGTACAGTGCAAGATAAATCCTCCTCACACCAGTTCAACTTTGTGCTAAGTTAATCCTCCTAATAAAAAGCCAAATATTTTCTGTGTAGAGCACAAAAAAATAAAAGATCAGTAATTTGTGGCTGACTAACAGGAATAATGCTCATTATCCACTTTGCAGCAGTGTGTTAAGAATTGTTTGCACTGTGCTTTGTAAATATAAACTGCTAATAGCATTTATGCCTGGTTGAGGGGAAAAACAGACACATGGTGGTTAAGATCACAGATCAGATATGAGGCCTGAAGCAGGTCAAGAGAAAGGTCTCTTTCAAAAGTGCTCTTCAACCCTGAAAAGCTTAATTAGTTAATGACTTTAATAGAAGTTCCAACAAAGAAAGTCGCTACTAATTACCATCCATTTACAACCCTCAGTTGCACACAGGATTACTGCAGAACTTTACTGCCTTCAACAGGAGATAAAGAAGGAAATAAAACCTATATAGCTGGACTGTTCATTTTGTACAAGTTACATTTTCCTATCAAATAAAGACACATATAAAATAACATGGGTTTCTCTGCCAAATGACTGTAGCTGTACAGTATGAGACTTTAACACGAGAGGGCAGCAACATACCACACTTCAAAAAATTGAAAGCATTTTGGTGCCTCAGTTGATGCAATTGACAGAATTAATGTTTCTTTAGACTTAGGGTCTGAAAGAACAGATCTTTCCTATTTAGTAACACCTAGTTATACCTAAACACCTAATTATACAAAATTATTTCCTATTTAGTCACACCTAATTATACGAAAACTGTAAATACTAATACATTCCTTACAGGGATCACTAGTTTAAAACTACAGAGGAATATAGGAGTACTATTTATTACAAGCCTGAAGATCTAAGTCACCTATGCAAGTTGCCCATAATGTTCCAAAAAGCATTCATAAAATATCAATACCATTCTGTTAATAGAATAGAGCAAAAAGAGTAAATTTCCTCTTTATTTAAGTACCAACAACAAAAAAATATTAATGGTGGATATGTACACAAAACCAGGAATAAAACACTAGCAGAACAATATTTCAGGTAGCATCTGGTTTTCCAACTTCTAGCTGGACTATCAGAACACAACACTCTTCTACAAGTTAATTCAAACCTCCTGCATTTTTAATTCCTACTTGAGATGTAGCACATATTCGCAGGATCTCCTTAGTTGCACCTGAAGGTGGAACAATCTTATTGAACAGCCCAGTTCTCAGACGTGGTGTGGGAACCAACAAAGTCTTCCTTGCCTGTGTAAGGAAAGAAGTTCTCACATTAAAAGGAGGTGGGCCACTAAAGAATTATTTTTACTGTCCCATAGGTCTCCATCTTCATCCCTGGAAGTGTTTGTGGCCAGGCTGGATGAGGCTTTGAGCGACCTGGTCTAGTGGAAGGTGTCCCTGCTGATGGCAGGGGGGTTGGAACTGGGTGAGCTTTAAGGTCCCTTCCAACCCAAACCATTCTATGATTCTATGTGGTCAACCATCTTATTTACTACAGAGCAATTAGCATTGTTGATTGCACAGTGCTTGCAGATGAAATCCCTCCGGTACAGCAAATTCCAGGCAATTTTTATTTAAGAAATAGAGAGCAAAACTATTGGACCTATTGATCTAAAGTGCATGTCCACAAACGAGCTACACATACAAGCTAACGAATGTGCACAGGTCTGAGGTAAATCTGTCACACATTCATCTTATGATAAACATCAAGGCAATTTTGAGGCAAGGCCATCTTCCATGTTTCGGGGAATAAGAAGAATACAATCACAGGATCACAGAATGTCAGGGATTGGAAGGGACCTCGAAAGATCATCCAGTCCAATCCTCCCGCCGGAGCAGGAACTTAAATGAGATCCCACAGGAAGGTGTCCAGGTGGGTCTTGAATGTCTCCAGAGAAGGAGACTTGACAACCTCCCTGGGCAGCCTGCCCCAGTGCTCTGTTACTCTCACTGTAAAGAAGTTCCTTCTGAAATTTAAGCAGAACCTCCTGTGTTCCAGCTCACACCCATTGCTCCTTG
The DNA here is from genome assembly GCF_000700745.2 of Antrostomus carolinensis. Lineage (NCBI taxonomy): Eukaryota > Metazoa > Chordata > Aves > Caprimulgiformes > Caprimulgidae > Antrostomus > Antrostomus carolinensis. The sequence goes on along the minus strand of NW_010290639.1, from coordinate 2,044 downwards.
TCTTATCATTGGGCATCACTGAGAAGAGCCTGGCTCTATTCTCATGACAAATGACAGTGAAACAGCTATACCTCCACAGAAACATATTAATTTCCCCAAACTCTACCTGCACCTTCGCCATTTATCAAAAAGGCAAAGACATCCTTATGTGAGGAACCTCATGAGGCTTAGGACTGGTAAAAGTTCCCACCAGAGAAGTGGCAGGGATTGACCGTGAGATGCTGCCAAGCACTGCACCGCTGTCCCACTCTCCTCCTCAGGGTGCAAAGGTGCCATTACCTGCAGCGCAGCTAGCCGAACACCTTCTAGAGGTTTGTCAGGATCCACTTTAATCTCATGTGCTCTGTTGAAGACATCCAGCTCTTTAATAGAGCAGCAAGCCTGGTGAGACCCCTGCATGAAGAAAGGAATCAAGAGAGAAGAGAAGACATTGACTTACTTCCAGCGTTAGGAAGCGAGCGTTCTTCTGGGGAGCATCGGGATTTATTTTTACAGTATTGGCAGCTTTGAATTCCTGTAAACCCAGGAGCCTTGTCGCAGCATGGGAGGCACCCTGTTTTCAGAAGATACCAGTGCATCACCGAGGAGTTCAGAGCAGAGATGGGCAAATTATAATCTTTCATTCTATAGAGAGGCTGATTTCCCCAGATTTTAAGTAAGAGGGACATACTGCTACTTCTGCAATGTTTTCTATGGGAAGCTCTCACAGATGCTGAGCGCTCGACTAATATCTTGTAGGATTCAAAAAAAGAGGGGATCTGGGTACAGTCACTTTGCCTGACTTCACCCTCATCCACACTCAACTGAAAGCTGGAGACCAATTTTCCTTTTTAGTCCATAAATTGATTCCTTCGAACACAAGTCATAATAGTCATAGGCTCTTTATATAAAGACTTTCTGGACAAGGCTGTCCCTTTATAGAGACTATACTGAACTCAGAAGACTCGCTTCTTAATGAAGGTGCTCAAGCTTAGCAGAGCACACACTCCTCTTGTAATTTAAGCTGATATCCCCTCGCTTAAGGGTGTGATAGTCTCAGCCTTTCCTGAACCTGCTTCCAAACTAAGTCAGAATGCTTCTGCCAGTCCCTTGAGCAAAAGCAGAGCCCATTTCCTAGTGCTGCTCATGGGCTAAAATACCCAACACACATCCCCACAATGCTATTTTGGTCATTATTTCCTCAATACGTGGCAGATACGTGGCTGCACATCTTGAGCTTGGGTGAAAATAGGCAGACAGTAAAGCCTGAGTAACTCAATACTTAAAAGCCCTCTTATTTCTTCCTCCCCACCATCAAACAAGACACATAATGAAGCTGAAGAAGGAGGAAAGGCTCTCCCACCACTGTCAGCACTTACACTTTGACAGCAGTAACTTGGCCACTACCCACACTTTAGCAGCACTGTGCATGTTTCTAGGCTAAGCCCTACAAGATGGGTGAACAGCTTTCCATTCCAATGGACTTACTGAAGACCTTGGGGAGCAAAATCCAGTTCCGAGTACCTCAGTTTCCCCATCCATAAACACATTTATCTCATTTACAAAGTGGTTTTGTATCCGCTGATTAAAACATGACACGCAGCTGCCACATCTTGTGAGATGCAAATACCTGCGGTTCTTTACTGGCTATAAACAGAATCATAGGATGGTTTGGGGTGGAAGGGACATTTAAAAGTCATCTAGTCCAACCCCCCTGCCATCAGCAGGGACATCTTCACTAGAGCAGGTTGCTCAGAGCCCCATCAAGCCTGACCTTGAATATCTCCAGGGATGGGGCCTCCACCACCTATTCCAATGATCCACAACCTCAATATTGAAGAACTTTTCCCTAAAATCCAACCTAAATCTCCCCTTTTCTAGTTTAAAACCATCACCCCTCATCCTATTGCTCCATGCCTGTGTGAACAGTTCTTCTCCAGCTTTCCTGTAGGCACCTTGCAGGTACTGGAAGGTTGTTATAAGGTTCCCTTGGAGCTTTTGGCGTTTTGCGTTGTGTTTTTCAGAGCTTTGCCACCTTCTACCGTCACTCACCAACCGCACAGCC
>NW_010290638.1:0-1944 GCF_000700745.2 Antrostomus carolinensis | reverse complement strand
GTCAGGGATCCGGGGTGACCCAGGGTCCGGGATATGGGATGATCCGGGATGATCTGGGATTGGGATCCAGGATGCTCCGGGGTCGGGATACTTTGGGATGGGGATACAGGAGGCTTTGGGGTCAAGGATCCGGGGTGATCCAGGATGGGGTGTGGGGTGCTCCGGGATCAGGGATGCTCCGGGATCAGGGATGCTCTGGGATCAGGGATACAGGGTGATCCAGGATGGGGGTGTGGGATGCTCTGGGATCAGGGATACAGGATGTTCTGGGATCAGGATGTTCTGGGACTGGGATACAGGATCGTCTGGGCTCAGGGACATGGGATGCTCCAGAGCCTGGGATACAGGAGGCTTTGGGATCAGGGAGAGGGGATCCTCTGGGGTTGGGATACTCTGGGATTAGGACATGGGATGCTCCGGGATGGGAACACGGGATTGTCAGAGGTGAGGGATATGGGACGATCTGGAGTGAGGGATATGGGATGCTCCAGTTTGAGGGATACGGGATGCTCTGGGATTGGGATGCAGGATGCTCCAAGGTCAAGGTACGGCTTTGGGATCAGGGAGAGGGGATCCTCTGGGGTTGGGATACTCTGGGATTAGGACATGGGATGCTCCGGGATGGGAACACGGGATTGTCAGAGGTGAGGGATATGGGACGATCTGGAGTGAGGGATATGGGATGCTCCAGTTTGAGGGATACGGGATGCTCTGGGATTGGGATGCAGGATGCTCCAAGGTCAAGGTACATGGGATGCTCTGGGATCAGGGATACAGGGTGCTTTGGGGTTGGGATACAGGATGCTCTAGGATTGGGATATGGGATGCTCTGAGATCAGGTACATGGGATGCTTTGGGATCACGGATACGGGGTGCTTCAGGGTTGGGATACAGGATGCTCTAGGATTGGGATATGAGATGCTCTAGGATCAGGATATGGAATACTCTGGGCTCAGGAATGCTCTGGGATTGGGTTATGTTGGTGCTTTAAGACCTGAAGCTTGCGGGCAGCTTCAGCCTTGAGCAATTAATTCCTGACTTTGAGTGGAAAAATAAACCAAAGCAGATTAACAAGCAAGAGTGTCCATGCGACAAGGGATGAGTTCTGAGCTGTAATCAGTAACCAGCCAGAAGTAACCAGCCAAGAATGGCTTGTGAACAGGTTGAATTATCCAATCAAGTATTGTAACCAGGAGTGTGAACAGCAGCTTTTAGCCAATAAAGACTTGTTCGCGTGTGTGTGTTTTAGCAGCTTAAGAGTATAAAAGTGATGCCAAATGCCGAGAGAGCCCGGCAGGGCTTGGAACTGCAAACGAACGCAGCCCAAAGGCAGCAGGACCAACGGAATAAGAGAGAAGAGGAAAGCAGGAGGAAAGACAAGAGGGACACAGAGAAGGGCAAGGAGACAGAAAATGAGATGTTGCAAAGGAGAGGTGGGCAGGGAGGAGGACAACGGTGTAGAGAAAGGAGAGATGGAGCAGAATAAAAAAGGGATAGAGAGAGAGTGTAGAATAAATAACCAAGCGTGGTGGTTTGACTCGTCCTTTGGGCTGCTGTGGGGCTGGGCTGATGGTTCCCCATTCCTAAAGGGCTCCAGGTTGGGTCATCCCCAGGGGGGTCTCGTGAGGTGAAGATGGGGCTGAACCAAGAGTTTATAAAGGCTAGAGTGGGGAATGGGCTGGAGCAGCTTCAGGACCACCTCTGCCTCACAAGTATCACCTGGGGCTGCCTGAACACGTCTTTCCCCGCTGAGGAGGGAAAGGAAGGGGGTTCCACAGGCAGCTGTCTCCAGCCAGGAACAGCCGGTCTCAGCAGCGAGGAAGGATCCATCCCTGACAGAGCCCACCACCAGCACATGGTGCCAGGAGGAAGAGGCAGAGAGAGAAGCTTTGGAGCAGTGAAGGTCTTCTGCTGACAGAGCAGAGGGCAGCAGGGAGGTCCCCA
>NW_010290637.1:93356-93680 GCF_000700745.2 Antrostomus carolinensis | reverse complement strand
CGCTCCCGGCCCTGCCCGGCGGCGCGGAGCCCTCGCCGCGCTCCCGGCCCGTCCGGCGCTGGGCTCCGGGGGCGGTTGCACACGCTGCAGGGTGGGTGTTCCAGACTCACCCCTCGGGTCAGCAGCAGTCCGCTCCCGGCCCTGCCCGGCGGCGCGGAGCCCTCGCCGCGCTCCCGGCCCGTCCGGCGCTGGGCTCCGGGGGCGGTTGCACACGCTGCAGGGTGGGTGTTCCAGACTCACCCCTCGGGTCAGCAGCAGTCTGCGGGAGTGCTGTGCTCGCATCGGCTGGCGTGGGGTGCCCTTTGGGCCTCCCCCCATCTTCCT
>NW_010290637.1:74088-93335 GCF_000700745.2 Antrostomus carolinensis | reverse complement strand
CTCTGATCGTATTAGAAGAGGGTTGTTAATACAATATGGGTTTTTTTCTGTTGGATGTTGGATAATTCTGCATGTGGATATATCTAGCCTACCGTCTAATCCAAAGTGTAAGTAGAATCGAGAACAAACTGTGTCACAGCCTGGTTTTTACAGTCTCTTTTAATAACATTTAAAAATGAATTTTCAGCACTGCAGGAAGGTTTCATGTTTATGAATGAGACAGAAACTAAGAAGTGAAGCAATAGCTGTTTCTTACATTGAAGAATGAAGATTATTCACACCAAGAGATTCGCACCAATTCTGTTATTCATAATTAAGCCTGTAGCACAAGAGACATGTTGGTGGATTTGTGTGATCTGTATAGAAACCTGGATCAGGAGGGTGATGGAAAGAACCAAAATGAGTGATGGATACTTTATTTAGGGGGCATTGTTAAATAATATAATCTACAAAAGCACATGGTGTTTTGGAGTGGTATTTTAAGTTGTTTTAATTTTTAATATTGATGCCCTTTTCTCATTAGCCTGAAATTAGAGAGCTTTTGTGTGCTCAATGCAGAATATGAAATGTGTTGGGGTTTATTTTCTTTTACAGAGTGTCCAACACCAGCCTTCAGTTAATTGAGGCATTAACTTGCAGTTTTCAACGGGGTTACTTTCTCATGTCTTGTTTTCCTCAGGGAATATCGTACTGGAGACTTGCTTAGCAGAATATGTGATCACAGCAGTCTTACAGTGCAGTATTCCTTGTGAATGTTAGGTTAGGAATACATATTTATTGTTGAAGTGAAAGCAACAAGAAATAATTTCTAAAATTATTTTTCAAAAGGTTTTATTCAAACAATTTTCTGTTCAGAGGAGAAAGAAATGGCAATGGAAGCATGTTTCCTTCGACAGTCTTCCATTTGTTTGTGATAAATGATAATATTATTGGCAGGTAGCAGCTAATAATAACCTGTTTTACAGTAAACACAGTGTTGTCGAGGGTTTGAGTATTTTGTAGAAAATCTGTAATGTACAGCTTGTACTCCTCAATTAAAAAAAACCAACCCAGTGGTAAAGGTAAAGACTTGTGTTTTATAAATCTTGGAAGATCAAAAATGTAGTACTTGTAACTGCATTGCTTGCTATTGCTGGGTCACTTTTTATTTTACAAATCTGTAAATCGCTATCAAGACCAACTACTGCTATTTTCAGGACTAGACATTAGTTTGACTAAATACCAGTAATTTAAGGGGTGTGCAGTGTGCTAGGTTAGGTCTGTTATAATTTAAGGGGTGTGCAGTGTGCTAGGTTAGGTTTGTTAGTGGTTTTTAGAAACTGTTTAATATTTGGGAAGGGTGGATTACTCGAAGCTGTTGCAGTGGTCCTCTGATTAATTTTGTGTGTGTATGGAGGAATAAAGAAGGAAAATCTGAGGAGACAGTTACTACTACTTTCCTCTTCTCTTAAACATAATTCTGTCTGTGCTTTTTTTTCTTTTATTAGGTTTAAGTTTTTAATTTCTTCTCGCATTTCAGTGTATTTGCCTCACATCATAGTCTTACTTGCTTAAAGTCTGTGAAACTGCTTCAAACTAGCTGGACTGCCTAGGTGAAGTGCATGAGGTGTAGCTCTGGGTATGAAACACAAATAGCCTGCTTTTGTGTTTTATTCAGTTGAAAGGTGCTGTGGATTGCTCAAGAAGCCGACTTAATTTAAATTTGTATACTTTGTATCACCATTTTCACACGTTTGCTTCTCCTCGGAGTTAATTTAACTAAGAAATGTAGTGACACATCTTTCTAAATATAAAGTGTCAAGGTACTGTATTCTTGGCTTTTAAAAGTAGTTGATACAGTTGCAGTTTTTTGGACTCAGAGAAAAATGGTACTTTTGACAGCATGTTCGTACAGATAATGTTAATGGGACAATATAAACTTTGAGTTGGTTGCAATGTAACATACATTTGATTAAAAAAATACATATATATTGACACCATTGTTCCATTTTGGTGAGCTAGACAACTCTGTGCTGTAATTTTTACTACCTGCATACAAAATAGCAACAGCTTTAGATGTCTTGATTAGTGATGTCCAATAAAATTACTATTAAAGTGTATAGATCCTGAAATTTCCCAGCATACTAGAATCCTTCTTATTTCATAGATATAAAGAGAGTTGAGCAATAGCCAGTAAATACAAACTGCTGTAATTCATGGGTGTGACATCTAAGGAGCTTTCATAGAAGTGGTCAGTGTTCTGCAGTCCTGGCACCACTAGGTTGGAAGGACCGCAGGAGTTTTGGGGTTTGGGAGCCCAGTTAAGCTTTTAGTGGCAGTTTTCCCGTGTACATTCCACCCAGTAATGGCTGGATAGGAATGACCCAGGGGCTTTTGTTAAACGTTGCATTCCAAATTGAGCCTTTTAGTAATGGAAAGATGAGTCATTTGACAATGCAAGACCTGAATAATAAGGTCATTTACACCATACTCTTTAGGCAAGAAGAATCTGTGTGAATGCCTTAGCATGGGGCTTACTCTGGATGATGGGTGGCATCTATGCAAGCACATTAAAGTTGGCTTTACAGTGTTTCTTCCTTGGCTTTTCTTTGAGGTGGTGGAGTGATGTGCTGTATGACAATGCTAAGAGATTTTTGAAAGTGGTATTGGAAAGATGTATTTCTAGGAGATAATAAATCAGTAACAGATTATGATTAAATATTGTTGGGAAAATTGTACTTCCAGCCTATCTGTAATCTTTCCTAACTTTTTGAAGGAGTGCTTTAGAGGAAAAGAAAATTGTACTTCCAGCCTATCTGTAATCTTATTTTGCTTTCCTGACTTTTTGAAGGAGCGCTTTAGAGGAAATAATGTCTGAAACCAGATTTATGGAAGCTCAGCAGTCTCAATTACAGAACAGCCTCTACTGCTACTCTTGTGCATAAGTTAGTCTCCTGCAGTTAATTTACGTATTCTGAGAATCCTATCAAGGTGTCATGTTATGATATGAACTCTTCCTCAATGTTTAGAATTGAATTTCCAAGAATATTGTATTTGGTTATTGTATGTTTATATGCAGGCTGCTCAAGCAAACTGTAGATTTGAAGAGCATGGCTGTGGGATGCTTATTCAGTGGTTTCTTTTCTGTTCTTTACCTTGAATCTCTAGAAGGGAAGGGGGCATTATCTCTCTGCAACCATTGGTTTCTGCATAAACATTTATGTACTGGATTGTTCACCTGTCTTTATTCATCTGCTGCTAAATTTTTCTGGTCTTTTATCTCTTTCCCAACCTCAATTCTTCTTATTCTTTGATCTCTAACTCTAAATCTGTGTATGAAATGGAATTTTGTCGTTTATTTAACACTCAACTCTCTCCTCTGCCCCCTCCCCAGGTTTGTTTGTTAGCAAGTTTGTACTTCCGCTTATGAAAGATCTTTGTCCAGTCATGTGTGTAGAATGGTCTGAAGGCTGAAGGTTTGTCAGGACAGGCATCCTAAATGTCATCAAAGCTGTGGCTAAACACCGTAGCGTAGGTGCTCCTTCATTTTGAAAGCATTGTTTTGGATAACTTGTATTACAAAGAAATAGCCTCCAAAAGGCATAAACGTAGAAGAGGTCGTTGCTGGATTTGGTTTAGCTGACCATCTGCCCTGGTTTTGCTAGGATAGAGTTAATTTTCTTTTTAGTAGTTAGAAGAGCTGTGTTTTTGTTTCAGCAGAAGTTGTTATGAGGAGAGCATTGATAACAAGTACTGGTGTTATGAGTTGCTGCTGGAGCTCAAGGCCACCGTGTTTGACTGTTCACAGCTGCATTAGGACTGGGAGGGGGAAGTGCAGTGAATAGCAAACCCCAAACTGGCATTTGGATGTGCCAATGAAATATTCGAGATCATATCACGTCATGTCAGTACATTAACCAGGGCTGACCGGAAATTGGGGGTATTCTCTTGAGGATCTTTCGGGATCTTGCTCTTCTGGGGTGTTGGTTCAGGACTGTCTCTGCTCCGGGATCGTTAGCTGGCACAGGCTGGGCATCAGTCAGTGGGCGGTGAGCACTGTGTATCACTCATTTGTATAGTCTGTTATCACTGTTGTTATCATTATCATTTTATTTTAATTAGTAAATAGTTTTTATCTCAACCTGTGAGTTTCCTTGCCCTTTTCTTTCCAATTCTCTCCCCTACTACCTGAGTGAGGGGGAGGGTGAGGGAGCAGGCTGTGTTTGGCTGCAAGCAAAAAGGGTGAATCCACCCAAACCACCACACCATCATTAGCAAAGATCTGGTGCTGAGTTTTGTATTTCTCTAAACAATGTTTTGGAAGATCAGCTAGATCTTCCAAAGTTAAGGTACCATACTTGTTTTGAAGAAGTATGTTTTCAGCTAAGTGAGGTGTAATAGTTTTCTGTTAGCATCCAACTAAATCATCTTATGTTATGGTGAAGCAGGATAGAATTAGATGTGTTCCTTGCAAATATCTGCCTTTGTGAAAGAGGTTCTCATATTGACATATCCTTAGCTCTTTGTTCATACCCTCTGTCACCCCCTCTGTTCTGTGAAGTGAGCTGTTATTGTGAGGAGTTTCTGAATGTTTCACTTTCAGCTGTGTAAGATGTAGGTCTCTTACATGTTCCAGTTTGATAGAATGAATATAGGGAGGCTCACAGGAGCATTTAACTGGCAGATGGAGGAAATGGTGACTGGAAGTGAGATCGGTGACTTCAGCGCAGCTGAATCTAGAAAGGGCTGTTGGTGTGCAGCTGGTGAGTGAAGTTTGAACTAATTCGAGTGCTTCTGCCAGCAGCAGATTGAGGAGTGTTCTCACAATCCTTTTTGATGTCAGAGCTTTGGGCATAAAAACCTCCTGCTGGTGGTGAGTAGCTGGGAGCAGTTGCATCAGTGACCAGCATGCTGGATCCACAAGAAGATTTCCATCTGTTTTCATATTCTAAATGAGCTCAGAAAAAATTGGTATGTTCTTCTGGAGAAACAGTAGGAGTTTTGAGAGGCATTGGAAAATTGTTGGCGCTTATACCTTAGCCTTTGATCAAACATTCAGTTTTTGCATCCAAATAATGCAATAGCAAAATTAGTAAATCAGTTTGTGGAAGATTCTTGTCTGTGTTATCACAATATGATTTGAAGCATTTCAACAGAAGGTACTGTAAAAAGCCTGTTTCCATTAAAGCATTGTAAATCCCTCTATCTTCTGGATGAAGAGCTATGTTTCAGCTTCAGTATGTTCTGTAGGTGTTTAAAGAGTAAAACTTGCTACCAGGATTATATTCTTTTTTTCCTTTTCTTTTATAATCTATTGAATCTATTCCATAACTTAAAGCAAGAACCGAACCCTTGCCAATTTCTCTCTTCCCTTAAAAGCAGCTTGATTGGTTAGCATAGCTACAAAGGAGGATGTCAGAACCTTGACTCAAAATCAAACTTGTCTTTTTGAGTTGATGCATCTTTATCCTTGCATTTGGGAAGCCAGACTATTCCTGAACAAGAACTTCTGCCTGACGGCTTTCCAAGGGAAAACCAAGGGAGGCTGACTAATTTTCTTGTGTTAATGACTGTTGCATGTATTTCAGTGGAAGAAGCTGTGGTAAAATGGGTAATGGGATACTCCTAGTATCTGCTGGTAGTAGTTCTACTGTTAGAACTGACAATAATGAGTCTTTGATTTTTTACTTGCAATGAGGATTACAAATTATTAGTCTCCTAGTTTGGGTGTTGTGGTTTCTTTTTTAAGCACATCAAAGTGATCTGTAATGTATTTTCGTTGCAGATAATCTCTAAAAAGGATTCTAGGTGCACGTTTTGTTGCACCCTGCATTATTGTAATGGAAAAAGAAACTGTTCTTTCAAAGGTTTAAAGCTGTACCACAAGCCAGGAGCAATATTGCTCTGAGCTGTCATCCTTGTGGTGTAGATGGGGAGGAGGAAGAGACATGCAAAGCTATTAAGTGACTTTACAGAGCCTGCTGTAGGAATACTAATGCCTTCTGGTTAGACTTGTGGTCTAGTAAATGGATATGAATCTTTCACACAAACTATTGTGTTAATTTATAAAAATATTATTTTTATCCTGATGCTTTGTGTGGTAACACTACACAGGTCCTGTTTCCCTCTCTATTTTCAAGTAATATCTTCTGGAGAGGAACACCTGTATTTATGTGGACACTCTTGTTTCTGGGAGAAGCAACTGAGTTCAGATTGAGTTTAACTAGTAATGATTTAAATACAGAAGAGCCTTTATCCAGTGTAATAAGTAATACCATATTTGAGTAAGATTTCTGAGCTCTGAATGTTACCTTTAGACGAAATTCTCAAAGCAGCAGTACAAACAGAAAACAATGTTACTGGGATAACCCAATTATTGCAATGTATTATATTCCAACAGTTGTCTGTTCATCATTAAACATGATGATATCCCGTTAGTTGCTACTTAATCTTGTCTTTACTGACACTATGGAGTTTAATTTGCAAAGCACAAAGAGCAATAGTCCTTATTAAGACTTGCATATCAAAATAGTAGTGACAACTGTCCTAGCTCAGAATACAGCCAGCTTTTTATCTGGCCTTTTCTGTTGGAATATTGGACAATGTTAGAAACTGGATTTGTGTGTCTATCTTCCTTGGTCCATAGCAGTGTGAAGGCTTAAAATTACAATGTTCCATAAAGATCAAGAAGTGTAAATGTGTAGGTATTCTTTCAATATCTCTCTTTCTTGTTCTGTCTTCCAATATGCAACAAAATATAGGCTAATTTTAAGCAAGAAGCAGTTTAGCTCATTTTTAACGGGTGGAATAATTGGGAGCGGGAGACCTTTCAGCTCTGATCAGACAATGTGTGAATTCAAGCATGGTTTACATCAGTGGTGACAGTTCTAAAGCCTGTTGCTTGACTGAGATCAGAGTGATCTGATGGGTTTCTTGGTTGTCTGACTAAATGTCTTGTCTCCCCATGCTGCTCCAGAGAGACAGCAGAGTCTCCTGTAGATCTGTGTCATATCTGCCCATGCCTGATGTCTGTATCTGGGCAGCTGACTAGCTCCTTGATGTGACAAGTAAGGAACTCCTCATGCATGAGGTTAACAGACAGTAAGCTTTAATACTGCTCATAACTCATTAACCTCAGGACTCTTATGTTTGCAGAATCAGTAGTTTTTTCTGTATCTGCATTTTATTCATGTCTGCATATACTGCAATTACATGGGTATAATGGCAGTGATTCGAAACTTTTAAACTATATTTGAAGGCAGAATTCCTGTGTACTGTGTATAGGTTAAATGTAGGCATGACTACCATAAGGAAGATGGATTCGCTCACATGTTTGATGTTATAAGATAGACTTCCAGAAAAAATGTTGGAGGGCATAAAACTGATTTTAAACTATTCTTTGAAAGTTTTAGAAATAAAGTACAAGTAAGTAGAAATTCTCCAGTTTCTTTTAATTTGCATGAAAAATTCTTGCTGATCCCGAGAAGGCTTCTTACCAGGCTAATGGAAAGTAAAGTTGAATTTCTGAAAAAATTTTCATTTGGTTCCCACAATGTTGGTTATCCAGGTACTTTGGTACTAAATAGCAAATTATAAGTACAATAATGGAACGTTTGTGGACAAGTAGGCAACTTAATGCACTGTGCACTGCATGAATGTGCCTGAAGACTGAAAGGAGAGACTCTGTGGGTCATTTAGACCAGTCCCTTCTTGTTACAGGAAATAATACTTTCATAACTGTGTCAAACCTTATCTTAATGGTAATTAAATTGGTAGCTGTCTTCTTTCCTGCTGGATAGCAATTGTAAAATCTGATTCTGCGATGTCTCCTGGCCTCCAGCCCGATTGGCTGTGGCAAATTTATAGGTGCATGGTTTTGTGGCATCCTTTTCCTCTAGTTTAAGTAGCTCTTCTGCCCACCTGTTACCTCCTACAGCCACATGTGCCATCTAATAAGGACCTGTCCTGTTCAGTCTGTTTTTTGACTAAGCTAGGTGGTCTTTTTCAGTCTCTTATTCAGCTGCTTTGTTTTTAGAATGAAACAAATTCTTCCATACAAGTTTTTACTAGTGCAAGTACCATCTCCTATATAAGATCTCACCAGGGCTTTACTAGAATGACTTTTATGCTTCTGTAGCTTTTCTGAGTGTAACCTGAATGGTAGGTGCATCTTAACGCATTTACCTTTTTCAAGGCTACATTGCACCGTGTGTTTAGTCACAGAATCAATACTCAATTTATGACTGGTTACTTATTTACCTTCAATCTTGTTCCTATTGAATGACTGCTTGGTTTAAGAATTTCTGTCACTGGTCACAGTCAGTGCTGTTAACAGTGTCCTTAAGATCATCTTTTAGCCTCTGCTCGTGGTACTTCCCACACCTGTGATCCAAAGATGTTAGTGTTCCATCTCATGTAGTAGAACTGAAATGAAACAAAGCTCCATTGCGAACCCCCTTACCTGTTTTCCCCTCACTGTGTTACCCATTTGTCCCCTCTTTTAACCTACACCTTGTTATAATGCCTTTTGTTAGTAAGCATTCTTATTGCTAAAATAATTTTTGTTAATCTCCATTGTCTCTACTGTATCAATTTCCAGAATAATTCCACATATAATTCAAATAGATTAGGCCTTCTCCATTTATTTTTCTGAAGAAATATTACTTTATTATGTAGAGCTGTTTAGCACAATCTCTGTTACACTTGTTTTTCTGTCAACTCATTTTCCATTGACTTTGATGCATTTGATTCATTCTTTCTTTCAAAATTTGGTGAAAAACCAGGCATACAGTCAGTTTTTCCTCGTGTTTAGTTCTGTGCTTGTCATTCTAACATCAAATGATACTGTCATTTATTTTGTACTGTTGCAAAAAACAATCTCTTGTTTGGGACTTCTAATCTGATGAGAGAGTTCTAATTTTCTGTAGTTAGTGAGTATGCCTTATTGAGCATTTACATTGTGAATCTTGTTTTTCCTTTTCTTTCAAATTCAATTTCAGAGGTGCTGTAGTGCTTTTCTTGTGTTTTTATTCTTTTTCTATTTATATGGATAATGAACTTTTTGTTAGCAAGTTCTGACTCAGACTGGTAACATGTTTCTGACTTCCAAGGCTTACCTTTTGGTTTGTCAGTCTGGTTTGGGGTGTTTGGTTTTTTTGGTGGGTTTTTTGTTTGTTTGGTTGGTTTTTTCCTCTCCTTCCTCTGCATTTATTCATCCAACTAAATTTGCAGTTATTCCTTTTAAAAGACCCTCCTCCCTTCCCAGCCCCTTCTCTCTCTGCCTCAGGGAATCTGTACTGAGGGCAGGTTCCATAGGTATTTTAGAGAAGATTCCTTAAGTAATCTACACACGTAACATTGTTAAATACTACATAAAATTAATCACCGTCTTTTCATATATGTTATTGTAACTGATATATCTGTATAAGGAAATGATACATCAAGGACAGCCTGATTATCCTCAATCCCTGGATTGTTGTAGCCTGGAGCTATATCAAAGTCCCTGTCCTGGATTACCTGTAAAGTAAAGCCTTTTGGTCAGAGAAATGCAGGATTCAAATAATTATTAATAGCTATTCTATTAATTATTAGTAATATGTCTTTGCTTGAATATTCCGACTATATGAATAAGATACTTGAGGGTTGACTGACTTGGTAATAGAGCAATGTTAAAGTCTGTCTCTTCAAGCCATCTCCTTTCCTTATCCCATGTTTGGTATCACGGTAGCACTGACTTTCTGGCCTGTTCACACTTGGCAAAGCACAATATAGGTTGTAGATAAGCACCCTTACAATGTGAAAAATCTAGTTTCCAGTGAGATTTTATTTCCTCTTCTTTTAAGCTTTCAAAACCTTTCTGCCCCCAAACTCGGGTGTGTATGCCTGTGTTCAGCTAGGGAAAGGTGCATTTGGTATTTGCATTTTGAGGGTGAGTTTTTTCCTCCCATCAAATTTGCAAGGACTTGGTCATGCAATCTTTGAGGCATTTTTGAAGAAAACAGAGGTGCTTATTTTTAAGTTCCCTCATGCCTTTATACTTGCCTCTAAACTAGTTTTACAGAACACTTTTCAAATAAATTCACTAAGTTCTTATGCACTATATTATTTTCTAATCCAAACTTTAAAGTGTAAGGTTTATAGAGATCCTTCAGAATATAAACTTACTGGTGGCAGTATTTGTCCTATGGTCATACTTGTTTTTAATGAAAAAAAATATCAGTTGTGCTATAAAACAAATCTTAGTTAATTTTACTTTTCCTTCCTCCCTCCTCTCTAGAAGGAGATACAGTGTTTGATCCTGGTAAGTTCTTTAAGCTGTAGTCTTTTGTTTTGGTGATTATATAATGAAAAAGGAGGATATGCCATCACAAAAAAATGGGTAATTAGTGCAAAAGTTAACATTTCTTCCTTGACTGGACCCTCTACTTCTGAAGAAGATGGAATATCTTTGAAAGTTCTGAGTACCAAAGTAGCAGAAAATGATGCTCCATGGGGGTTTTTTTTTCAGTTAGGGAAAGGAAGAATCTCCCTCCCTTGTGCTTGGGTCCAGGCAATTAAGCTGCTGTTCTGATGATGATGTGCTTTCAAAAGCATTCATTAGGAAGTTTGATTTTACTCTACTTTCCTTTGTTACCAGATTTTTCAGTTTAGAGATATAAAAATCACACTTAAACAGAAGTTTGATGGGGCCATCATATTAGTGAGGCAATTAATTGTCTTCTGAACTCCCTCTGACCAGAAAGTTGAACAAAGGAATTTACAAGATTCAACTGCAGTGCAGGGAACCGCTCAGCACTGGATCTTAAACCCGTTTAGACTGAAGCTGCTGCAGAGAACAGTAGCTCATTTATAAACAATGCAGGAAGCCCAGCTGTAAGAATCAGATACTTTATTCTTCTACAAGTTATACTGTCTCCACTGAACATTCTTCTTGGATTGTGGATTCCACAGAAAACTGCTTCAGCTACAAACTGTTTCAAGAAGCTTTGCTGACATGGAAGGCCTCGCTAGTAAAACTTGACCGGATCTCAACTTATTGTTGTGAGATTTCAGTCAATGAACTGCAGTTTAAAAACTAGTTGTAGCTGCCTGCGGGGTGTTCAGATCTGTACAGCTGGCACACCTGACAAGACGATGGTTTCATGTGTAGCTTGTTTCAGGGCTTGCCCTGAAATTAACACACAGTAATTGGAAATCAGCTAAATTGAAACAATTGCGCTTCGTAAATAGAGATGTTTTGTGGAGAATTGAAAAGAACTTATCAAAATAATATCAAATAATTAGATTATCCACTTTTTACTGTGTTTTTGCAACTTTCTTTGACAATATCAGCTTTGTAGAACAGCTTTGTAGTTGGTAGTTACAAACATTAATATACAGTCATCTTGTGGCATATGAATTTATATCTCAATATATAGACTATGTTAATCCCCAGTAATTGGGAACTTTGCTTAAAAAAATAACTACAAATTTTACTATTTTATTGGTGTTTAAAACAGAGATCTGAGATCTGTGACAAAAAGTCCCAAAAGGTGACAGGGCTTGATTTTATTTATTTATTTATTTATTTATTTATTTATTTCTGTATCTCGTTACAGGTTCTCGGTGAAGTCACAGGGAGGAACAGTTCAGTCCTAGAATAGGTTAAAATAGTTATTTTCTGTCATATTGAGCAAAAAAAGAACTTAAGCTGGCCTTGTCCAGATACTGAATTCATTGCTGATCAGCTAATCAGAGACTTTGTTGGGAAGCCAAGTGAAGGAATTTATGTTAGTTCTGAAGTTTTAGTAGTGTATTGACTTATCAGAGTTGAAAGTTTTAAATTGACACAAATCTTGCCTAGACTTGCTGCCTTTGCTTTTCAAGTGCAATAACAGACTGTCTCTAAACTGTGCATAAGGCTTCCCCCCATAACATTTTGTATGTGGCAGAATTCCTGCTCCTGCTGTGATGGATAAAGTGTGTCCAGTCTGGTCCTTACTTCATAACTGCCAAGATTTGTTCCTGTCCCTCTGGAATTATTGTTGAATCAGTACAAGGAGAATCTTAGACAGAAAATTAGATTTAGCTTTGGCTTAGAAAAACTATTCTTTTAGATTGTGCAACAGCATTTCATGCAAAATAGCTGCTTATGTCTCTTTATGCTGGAGCTGTGAGCCCTTTTTGTTTAGACTAGTGATCTTGCCTTACATATCGTGTTAAAACAATAGAGATGCGTATTTAGAACTCTAATTAATAAATATTCTAAACAAGGTATATAGTATTTCCATCTGTGGTGATGGAATAAGGCTATTGCTTTTGTAAATCTCATTGTTCAGGAGTACATATGAATAATTCAGTTGTGAGTTGAAGATCCTCGTATATTGCCACCTGCTCATTATTCAGAAATTCTTGTTACTCTGCTGTTGCCCTAGCAACATTCTGAAAATTAGTGTTGCATCTATGAAAAAGCTTTTGTTTATCTAGCAAAACTCACTATCCAGTGTGTATTATTGCAGGATGCATCTCAAGTGGTGATTCCAGGTCCCAGACTTAGTCGTTTAAAAAATAATAATCTAATTTTATGTCACATTAATTGAAAATTGTAAATTTTTTTTTTTTAAACTAGTCATAGATATTAAATATTATGTTGATTTTCCTTAAAGTCCCTTTAGGGTCTGATAATATAAATTATCTGAGTAGAGATGCTTGGCTGTACAGATATGAAAGAAAGTAAAAATCCCATATTGACTCGGGGTATTCTTAGGGTCCCTCTCTGTCTCTCCTACCCATCTCTCTCCCCCCTCCTTTCTCCCTCCCTGTGTTGACTTTTACATGAGAAGTCAGATCTTGTTTAACCTTAAACACTCTGGGATTTAAGAAGATCTTTCTTTGTGCTTATGAAGTTAACACTAGCCAAATTTGGGGTGGGAGTAGGGATGTTGTTAACAAAGTCCTTGAAACTGCTAATGCCACAACTAACAGAAGTCTTTCACAACCTCACTTCTCGCTGTTACAGGTTGAACGTATTTATCTCACAAAATACCCCAACACCATTTACTTTTAGAACAAACTTGAAGAGTAAAACTGATAGTCTGGATTATTTTTTTTTTCAAGAGAGAAAAATGAATTTAAAAACAACGTTAAAAACATCCAACTTCCCAAATCCTCTCCATTGTTATGAAGCAGGAGAAAAGCTGCAGCCGTTTCCCTGGCTGCTCTTTTGTACGTGGTTCAGATCCTCCTTCCATTGTATGGTCTTTGTTTGGTTCAGCCCTACAGTTGCTCTCGTTCCTTGCTGTATGGGTGGAAGGTAACACATACCTGCTCTGAGGAAGCTTGTCACTCTTGTCTTACTTGACCTGTTGATTTTTAGATTCTGAGTTCTGGAAAGTAGTGAAGATTTCTGCTAAATTAGCAAGCTGCAGTCAAATTTCACTCTCGAAAAATACTTATTTGTCTATAGATTCTTAAGCCTTGGTTTAAATGAATGCATTCCTTAGTCTTTTTCCTCTGAAAAAGGAATTGGAACTGGTGAGATGAGAAGTGTTGTGATTTCTTCATGACATGAAAGCATGCTGGCAGCCATTGCTACCACTTTACAATGTTTTAAGAGTATGTGGAACTACGGACAGAAAACACAGAAGGAAAGAACTTCTGGCAAATCACAGGCTTTCCAGAAGGCCAGAGTAATATTGTTATTTTCAAGAACTGTCTGGTTTTGGTTTACAGTGATCTTAAGGGTGTTTAATCTAGGCACCTGATAACTAGCAACATAGTAAATGTTAAATTGTGGGGAGGAACAAGGAACAATTGGAGTATGTGAGAAATGTGGGATTACAACCGAATTGTTAATTGTGATTCTAGCTGAAGCCTCCCCCTTTCCTGTCTCATCTTGCTTTTAAGCACCTTGCACTGATGCCATGTCCCTGTGTTCATAGTTGTTTAGAATTCTTTGGGATGATAACACAATTTGTTGGGCCACCCAAACGTGGAATTTTACAAACATGAGAGAAGGTTTATTGTTTAGACTTTTGTTATTTTGAGGATAGGCGTTATTATTTGGGAACTTCCATTTCAGCTGTTCCTTTGCTGAAAATAATGCTGGTTTAGTATAATAGTGTCTTATGGTTCTCGTTTCTGTGTTCACAAAACTACTGGTCATTGTGACTTTTTGCTGGAATAGACAAAACCAGATTTATTGGTTGCTTGATAGTGTCTTTATAAAAAACAAAAGTTGATTTCATACCCCTTAACATTCCCTTCCCCTGCCTCGTGTGACAGGTCTGTATGAATTGCTCGTGGGGTTTGGACAGCATGACTTCAAAATCAGTACATTCTAAAGAATGATTATTTGCATATCACATACCTTATGGAGACCAGGTTTTGTTATTAAAAAAAAAAGGGAGAAAAATGGAGAAATATATCCAGTGAGACAACACAAGCTTGTTCTGAGTGTTGATACAGTGATTTTAAATTTTTTCTGTTCATCATGTGGACCTTCATATGCCTTGCCCACTATGTCAGTCCACTTACTGGGTCACTTGTGTGGAAGCCCAGAGGAGATTTGTCAGAGATGTTATTTTTTGTTCAGAGTGTTGCTTTTTTATTAAAAAACAAAACAAAACACAATGAACCTCGTAAGGCTGAGATGATATTGCAGTTTTTGCTTTCAGGCAGTTGGGATGACCTTAAACTCCAAGCTGCAAGTGAGTGGCTTAATTTTCTGCCTAGCTAATGGCTGGCATTTGGGTGAGACTGTGTAAAAGCAGAATGTCTAGAACAGTCTGAATTTAAACTGCAGTTCAAGAAAAAGTTAATGGCAAGATATGAATGCAAAACTAGACATAGTGTGTTCATTAGGTTTGTGTGAATTTATCATCTTGAGACTAAATTTACAGTTCCTTTTTTTTTTTCCTTTTATAAACAATGAAGTAGGTTAGGTTGTGGAGAAAATGTAAAGGTCTTCAAAGGGTTATAGGCCCCTTTTTTAGGAGTAACTGTGAATGAGAATGTTCAGTAATAGGAACAGCTGGGGGTGGAAGGACAGATACTACAGTGATAAAACATGTCTCTGGCTAAGTAAGGGATCTTTAGTCTCATTCTGTGATATATTCACTCCTTGGTTTAGCATGAGGCCTTTCTCATGCAGTTTCTTGCTTAAAATGCAGAAGCCTTACTTTGTTTAGTTTATTAAGCAGCAATGTGTTCTCCAGATCTCAAAAAGCAATCTGTGGTTGAATGTAATCTGAGTGGCTCTTATTCCAGATTGTGGAGATAGGCTAGAGCTTTTACTTATAGTTTTCCTTTTCCCTTTCTTGTGTAACACAGTTATCTCAGAAAATGAGAAATATGGCCTTTTAAAATGTGTTCTAGTGTGCTTTCTAGAGGAAAAAGATTGGGTTTTGTTCTTTTTTTTTTTCCTTCACCAAGCATGACCTCAAGGACCATAATGAATGAAGTGAATGACTACCTCAGTAACTGTAGGATCATCTTCTACTAGAATTTGCTTTCTGCTAAGTCTTCCTCACTCCTTGAAATAAATAAGAGATTAGAGTCCCCTGCTTCAAGAGGGGAAGAATTAGACAGAATATATCTTTCAGCTTCTTTACCTGGTCCCAAAAACATCCCTTCTGCATTCTTAGTAATGCCTTTTATTAACTTGGAGAGATGCCAGGTTTGGTTGGGTTTTTGTTTGTTTTTGGTTTGTTTTTTTTAAAAGTCTGGTCATGTGAATGTTACTCTTAATTATTTAGAATTTCTGTACTCCAGGTAGAACCAAAAGTCTACTTATACCCAGAGATATAGTTGATATTTTTCTAGTAGACTGTCATAATGAGTACTCATAAAGAGATTTTTGGTCTTGAATTATGTAAATGCTAGAAGTATTTTTGCAGCTTGTTTTAATAGTTACTCTAGACTTTTTAGTTAACAGTAAGTTAATCTTTCGTCAGCAATCAGCCCTACAAATGGACCCACCAGACAGACACTTATTCATTTGGTATCCATTTTCCAGAAGGCATTTGAAATGCAATTGCACATAGTCTTTGAGACTACCTTTGCGCAGTCAGTGTTTTCAGATTGTTTAAATTTAGGGCTTTTGCTTTGTCTACTGTATTTAGGCCTGGACAACACTTTGTCATTATCTAGTAAATATAGCTAATTGGTGACTAGTTTCTAAACAGCAGTAAAATTGTTTCATTTATACTAGTAAGAATGAGGATATATTTTACTTCTTGGAACAAGAATAAAACCACCAGAAAAAGATGTTTATTTTAGCTTCATCACTGTACTGTCTAAACTGTGCTTATGGTGCAAAGGAATGAAATTGCAGGGCTTGAGGGTTTGTGCTTTCTTGGAAGTGAGGGGTTTTTAGAGGGAGATTATATGAACTAAATACAGAGTAGGCATTCATGATCGGTCTGGAGTTAAGTCATTTCTCTAAGGGTAGAGATAAAGATATTTCTGTGCAATTAAATGTTTTAAGATTTATTAGCAGCTCAGAAGAGACAAACTCAAAATCAGTCAAGTGGATGAAGCTTGGTGTGGTCAGAAGATGGCTTCATACTGTACTTCTGTTAAGTTCATGAGAGAGGCCAAATGTTACTTACGGTGTTAAGTGTCTCCCTTTCTCATGTAACTGAGAAAAGCTGCTCTATTTCCTTTAGGTTTATAGATAAACTTCATGTTGGAATTGTGATAGGTAGTTTGCTTAGCAAAGTATCCCGTTCTAGTCTTTTCTAAGCTTTTTGTTTCTCAGGCTTTTTCTTAAATGTCTTGTGGTTGATTCAGAGTTTGCCTTTTAGCTGCTTCTTTATGAGTCTTCAAAGAACTAATTTCCTTTCTCTTCCTTTGTTTGTTCTCCTAAAAGGAAAGGCTGCTGTTAGTTAGAAGCTTCAGTTTGTTAGTTGTGTGCTTACTTCTCCTCCAGGAATTTGTGTCCTGCCTTTTCTGCCCTGAAAATGTACAGGCCTGTAAATCTTACTGTGAGTTGTTTTGGGGGAATATAGGGCCCTTGTGCCTCAAGTGATTGGTTATTGCCGAGCCAGTACCACCTGCTTCCCAAGTATATCCTACATAACAGACCAGGCTATTTTTCTGCTTTTTAAATCAGTTTGGATTTCTGTCTGTGTCAATACTCCTGTTCAAGTTTTAAAGAGAATTTAATTCGTGGCAGTCCAGTCTCCTCTCTACTGTAAGTCAGATACTAGTTTGGATGAACTTGATGGTGCACTTCGACCACTTACTGAGTTGTGTAATTTTTTTATTACTTTAAAAAAAAGAATGTGAAGATATTAATTTCCACAATCACTTATTCATGTTGAGGTTTTCAGTACAACTATCGTAGAGGTCACTATTTTGTCAGGAAAATGGTTTTGAGGTGATTGTGGCCGTGTTGTGTATCTTCACTTTTTTCCTCAAGCCTAGAGAATCCTTCCTCCTTTAGCAAGCATCTGATTGCTTTCTTGACTGTTTTTTATTTGTCTCTTGAATATCTCTCTTGTATGCTTGATATGTGGTATTGCTTTGAAATTTAAATTGAGTTGAAACTTTATATTTGTGTATCTGTTTCTGAGCTTGTAATGACTATTCTAGACAATATTTCAGTAAATGTAATTGTATGTGTTTGATAACAGAGATACAATTTATTCATGTTCCTAGCTGAAGATCAACCAAGTCAGGGTTGCTAACGCAATTGTAAACTATCCCTGAGTGCTCCAAGTCCTGTTTCCTGGATACAACTTTTTACTTATCTTAAGCATATTAATTCTTTATCTTGTCTCATTTAAGAGAAACATTAAGGCATTATTTGTCATATTCAGTTCAAATTATTTTTGTATTTCACATACTTTAACATGTTATTTTTATGTTCATTTACACATAGTTGCATTTGGCATAATCTCTGCATAAAGGCATTTATAGAGCTTTAGACACAACAAACAAGCATCTAGTACATTTCCTAGGCAGCAATATTTCAGTTAACTATTGTTTCCTGTAAAAATCCTCTTTTCCTTTTTAGTATTAAGCACAGAAGCCCTAAAGAGTATTTTAAGATTAAGTTGTAGTAGGCATTGATGATTTTCTTGTGGTTCCAGTGTAGTATTTGTAAAGAAGCTTTTCTGTAAAGGGAGCAAAAGATTTGTCTAATGGTAATTATAATAACTAGACCCACATTTTGAGATCTTCCACCTTAGATTGCCTCTATTTATTTTTCCTCTTTCCCCTCACTTCAGCAGTTTTTCCCATATCCCACTTTAATGAAATCCATCACTAAAACCCACACCTTTCTGCAGCAGTGTGTGTGGAACAGCAGCAACTGAAAGGAAGATAACAACCTGATGGGAAGGAAAGTAGAATGAAGTACAACAGATTGTACAGACTGAAGTAGAAGGTATTCAAATCCACTCTTGCTACAACCCCGAAGAAGAAAAGTTCCTAAATCTTTGGATTTTGCACTTAATGTAGGTGTTAATGCCTCCCTCCACCCATTTGAAAATTATAGAAGCAAAATGTGGTTTTCATCTCCCCCTTTTGTACGAATTTGTGTTCATAACATGCAGCAGAGGCACCTTTTAGAAGAGTGCAGCTTCTGAACACTTACTGCAGAAAGTTTCAGTGAATACTGTACTAATTGTCAAGTTTTACTGATAGCTTTGTGGTGTGTCTTTAAGTTGACATTTTCATTTGTGTTTAAAATTCTGCAGTTCTAAAGATGCAGACAATTTGATTACATTGATTCCTAGTATAAATTTTTCACTTGACCATACGTCTTACTTTTCTATACCTTTATTCAAAAGGGCATATAGTAACGGTGGTAGTGAACAGACTGAATTGGCCGTGGGTACACATCACAAGTATCTTATTCATGAGTTGGTTGAGTGACTTTTTTTTCTAAGAGTCTTCCTAATTATTCATTGTTCTCAACAAGATTACAATTTATAGAGCCCCGTTGCAGAAATGGAGACTGAAAAGTGTTAAGAAGTTGTTTATTCCATCGTTCTGACACACATTTGAAGTAATGAGAGGAGCCTGTAGCACTAGAGTGTATGGGATATAGTAGTGTATGCCCACCTGCTTTGTTCTTGGCTTAGAACTTCCCTTTTTTCCACTTTTTATAGCACTCTCCTCTGCACTCTGACGAGATATGTGGTCTAACCTTTGCCAGGAGGGAAAGGTATTGGACATTCCCTTCTACTGGAAATAACGAGAAACTGTGAACTCCTATTAAGGAGCAATGTTATCTGATTACATCTGGACAGCTAGAAGGTGGGGGTTATGTGGAAGTGCCT
>NW_010290637.1:69808-74052 GCF_000700745.2 Antrostomus carolinensis | reverse complement strand
GATAAGCTTCTAGTTATGGAGGGGAAACATAATGACTGCTATTCCCATTTTTAATCTATCAGTTAGAGCAAACCAATAAATTTCTGAAGGGTGGGAAAAAGGTTTTGCTTCACTTATGAATAAGTAAACCCAGACCAGCCTGTTCTCTCCTGTAGGATGACAGTCTCCAGGATAGGAGTTACAGAAGCTAATAAAAGACAAAAAGAAGTATTTGATATGTCCATGACTCTTTATAGTGTGTGGGTGTGTGAGTTTTAGGAAAATTAACGATTTTCTAAGGGGCAGTGCAGAGTATAACAGCACTTCATTGCCCAGTTCTCCTCTTTTTCTGTTGGATACTACTTTATTTCCTGTTCAGGGTTAACTGCAGCTTATTGCTGATCTTATTGATTAAAAAATACTTCTAGGTTCTCCACAGTGATATATGTGCACACCAAATCCAACTATAACAGCAGTTAGATACACATGTGCACACACACGTTTTCTTAGTGTTGTGTAAGGGGACTGCTTAAAAGATTATGGACATTAATGTAATCTGTAAAATGTGTCCAAAACTTACAAACTATTCTCGTTGGCAACATTCAAAGTACAGACCCTGCAATGAATGTATTGTGCACTTAAGTGTGCACCTGTATGGAATTCATTATATGATTAAAAAAACCCCAAACAAACCATATTTTCTTCTGTAACCTGCCAAAGTAGTCTTTATCATGAAGAATAATGCTTCCATTGCGGACTAGGTGAAAGAGAAGAGGTGAAACCCTCAGTGAAAATATCAAAGGCCTCCCAGAATTATGCCTTTTGTATATATTTACTTAGGTTTATTATAGACTTGTCTGTTGGGAGCTAATTAGATGTGTTGAGGGGACAACATGTGTGAGATGGTGCAGTGTTATCTAGATCAAAAGCCTGTGAAGAATGACAGGAATAGCTGGCTTGTGTACTAACATAAGGAGGTAACTGTTGAGTGAAAAGGACAGCCAGCAGTTACACTGAACCTGCTATGCAGAGGAGGAGAGCAGCTCTTCCAAGAGCTTCCTTTTTCCTTGTGATCCTGCTGGTCAGGAATGACAGCTGAGACGCATGGAGTGTGTGCCACTGCCACGTACAGCCAGTTACAGTGGAGGAGGCTTTACAGATGGAGCACAGAAGTAGCAGAAGAGAGGAATAACAAGCATAAGGAGATTTAGATTTAGACCTGTCGCAGACCATAGCAGTCTTGGTACAAAAATACATTTTTATATATTTTTTTGTTTATATACATTTATAAAAAGATTTTTGGTACTGAGACTGTTACAGTCTGTGACAGGTCTAAATCTCCCTGTGCTTGTTGTTTATTATTTCCTATGCTTGTATAGAAAGGTATGTGTATGTATCTATACATGTGCCTATATTATATATATTTTTTTTTTAATTATTTTTTTTAACCTTGTCACTTAAAATATAGTGTCCTGATGTCCTGTTGATCAGGAATTACAACCTCCCAAGATCCCACCTACCCTCTCTGGAGCCCCCAAATTAAAAATGCTGCTCCATTTGCCTTCCAGCCTTACTTGGTATGCAGGATTCTTCAGAGTGGTGGCTAGAGAAGTACAGAAAGGGGATTATCATTCTGCAGTGCTGCTGCTGAGCGCTGTGGTAGAGCTACAGATGGGGTAGTGATAGCAGCTTCTCACCAGCAAGAAAATTGCAGAACCCTGGTCTGGATACTGATTTTGGAAATATAATTAGCATATCATAGTAACTGTCACTTTTTTTCCTACCCCTTTGTTCAGAAAATGTTTTTTTTCCTTATTTAGGTTGTGATAGTGGTTATGTGCTAGTTCAGAAAATTATCATGGCATTCATGCTGCTGGTGACAACTGCCTTGATCTGCTGGCACCGTGAACTAACTTAGCAATGGGTTTTTAGGTTGTGTTCACAATGCCAAACTGAAGAAATAACATTGTTCAGAAAGGAAATTATTATCTTGACAGTACAAATGTTTTTGTCCTACTTGTGTGTCACATAAAGAACTTCTTCTAGTGTGGTATAAACTTTAATTTTGTGAGTAAATGGCGAAAGTGATGAAGATCTGTATGGCCATTTTCTAGTACAGCTTTAGCATCGGTTGGTTGTGACTCGCTAGCGAGGGGCTCAGTGTAGGCTCTGCACATTCTGGTGTCTGTGTGTGGTCACTGGCCGGGTGTCACTGACCGCACGGAGCCCAGCTGTTGATTTTCTGTTGTCTCAGAGGCTTCAGCAAATGCCTCAGCAGCCCGAGTGCTTCAGCGCGGACCCAGCGATCAGCTGGGCATGGCTGTGCCGTACCCAGGGCCTCCTCAGGGATGGTATGCAAAGCACGTCTCCAGTAACTGCCTAATGAAGCGAAATGCCAGTGTGATGCAGGTATGTGAGCTCTGCAATAGGGTGTTTGAACACTTTGGGAAAGGAGAAGAATAAAACGTCTGTAGGGAAGTTGCAGTTTGCGTTTGCTTTTTCCTTTTCTTCCACAAAAGCCATTTTAGGCCTAATCAATTAACACAGATCATCAGCACCCTTAAATATCTTCTTTCTTTAAACATTGACATTAAAAATAACTTTTTCTTATATAATCTCGTTTAATAATGACATTCTTGATAATGTTTATGTACTGGATATTCTCCTTGTGCTAGGGTTGAAGAACTGTTATAAATATCTCTGCTAAAACAAGACAGTTTCCCTAGGTGGCAAAAATGGGGGAGCTGTCTGTATTTTTTTAAAGTGTTACTGTTATCTCCATTCTAATGAGAGGAACTATAATTAAGATTGTCTTTTTTTTAAAAAAAAAAACAACAAGTTTTGAACTGGAAAATAGATTTCAAGTCAAAATAGCAAGACTAGGATTTTTTTACAGTAGGCTACATAAAAATGTTTTTTCCTATGCAGGATGTTGATGACTCTCTTTTGTATCGTGGACAAAATCTCCTTTTGTTGTGAAAATAAGTAATTTTGGGTGGCTATTAAAAATCATGACACTTGATTCCATGAAGATCAATGGCCATTTAATTTTTTTTCAAGTTTCTGCACTATTGAAGCAGACATCAGAACTACTACAGCTTTGTTATAAACTGGGCAAAAATACAAATTAATGTTTGTTAGGTAGATAGTTTTAAAATTCGGATTTGTTGTTGTGTTTATAATCAAAAGACTTTTAAGCCACTGAATTATGTATGTCTGTACCTTGTTGATGTGATGTAGTATTTTGTCAAGTGATGGGGAAAAAATACATAGGTGAGAGTATTGCTAGTGTCCCATGGGAAGTTGTGTCACATTCCTCTTGTTGTTTGCTGTGGTGTTTATCATTATGCAGGGCGAGACTGCAATGGTTTGGTAATTCACCAGGTTAGTGGTTCTTGTTATAAAGTGGAAAGAAAGTCCCTATTGTATTTGAAGGTTTTGCTTCATAACTTTTTTGAAAACCAAGCCAATTTCATAATCCTGAGTATCTAGGGCCCTAAACAGGATCTGTTATCTGGCCTGGTAACTTTAGGAGTCCATTCCTTCCATCTACTGTTGTGTGTATTTTAGAGACCCTTTTTTTCCTGTTATCAATGGAAATACTGACTGAAATATTTAAACTTATATATTCTAAAAATAAACCTCAATTCTGTTTAAAAAAAAAAAAATGTTAGTTGCCTTATGCAGTTCTGGATGGCTGTTTTCTAAATGAAATGAAGATTTGTATCTTTTAAGAAGGCTGCTATTTGAAAGATATCCACTGAAAATAGTCACAGGCAATGCTTCCCTTTATTTGCTGAAAATAACTGGAGGAGGGGAATGAATCTTTGCCTGTTTTGAGGTTTTAGTTTGCTACTGTATCATCTGAGGACATGTATGTGGCATGTACTTTATTTAATGTCACGTGTTTACTGTTAAGTGTTTTGAGTAGCAAGATTTTTTTTTTACTGTATCTGAACTGAAAATATTTATGTACTCTTACTTCTGTCTTGTTTGTAATATACTAATATTAATGCTGAGCTGAAAAGACTCTTGAAGATACCTTTGGTAAGTTTACAGTTTAGTAATATAAAACAAGTAAGGAAGGACTTTTCATAAGGGGAGGGACTTTTCATAAGGGCAGTTAATGACAAAACAAGGGGAAATGGGTTTAAGCTGAAAGAGGGGAGGTTTAGATGAGATATTAGGAAGAAGTTCTTCACTGTGAGGGTGGTGAGACACTGGAACAGGTTGCCCAAGGAAGTTGTGGATGCCCCCTCCCTGGA